>NC_048286.1:34114288-34117808 GCF_009762535.1 Notolabrus celidotus | reverse complement strand
CTCTGAGGATTTAATACGACCACTCAGAGATACAATGCTGGTTTCTGAGGGAGACAGTGTGACTCTCTCCTGCAAGTATTCTGGCTCTTCAACTTACCTCTTCTGGTATCAACACAAGTCCAGATCATATCCACATTTACTAATAGGAGAACATTCAGAGGGACCAGCAGGGATGTCTTCCAAACATGACAAAGACTCAAAGCAGTTTGACCTGGAGATCTCCTCTGCTGCACTGACTGACTCTGCTGTGTACTACTGTGCTCTGAGGCCCACAGTGACAGGAAACACCAACACTCTGTACAAAAACCTTTGGAGCAAACACAACACAATACTCCACAACATCCACTAGAGGGCGTCTCTCTCTGTTCAAGTGTTCCTGGTATGTGATGATCCAGTCTAGAGTCTGAATCTCCTCCTCCTGACTTCAGAGGAGCTTCATGACAGAGAACACTTTGGTTCCAGCTGAGACCGTCAGACTGAACACAACTCACTAAACTGTATTCATACTGATCCTTCAGTTACAGTATCTTCCCTATGAGGCATGGACAAACTCATTGCTGTTCTGCTTTTGTCTTCTGTCATGGGTACGTGTGGAGTTACCAACGTGGAATGGTTTTCCAAATGAGAACTCATTTTAGAACAGAGCTCTAACTCTTACTTGTTGTTGTCCAGTATTCTTCAAATATTTGATTTGATGCTTCTTGAACCACTTTGATATCAGAATAACCTCATTGGTAATCATTAATGATTGTTTGAACAACTAGAAAGACTGATTTATTCTTCTTTTGTTCAGGTGTGAGCTGTGAAGATCTCACTGCAGAGAGGAAAGAAGAGTCCGCTTTAGAGAACAGCTCTGTTACTCTGTCCTTCAGATACTATAAGACGTTTTCTGCTGGGGATGAATTTTACTGGTACAGACAATACTCAGGAGAACCACCAGAGTTTCTTTACTATATCTCAGGAGGTAATTATTCAAGACCAGCAGAATCTCTACAACCAGACTCTAAGGTCTCTACAAAGCTGTCTGAAGGAAACCATCTGGATCTCCAGATCTCCTCTGCTGCACTGAGTGACTCTGCTGTGTACTACTGTGCTGTGAGGCCCACAGTGACAGGAAACACCAACACTCTGTACAAAAACCTTTGGAGCAAACACAACACAATACTCCACAACATCCACTAGAGGGAGACATCATCAAGCAGGTGTTGCTCTTCCTCTGTGTTCAACCATCCTGACAATAAAATCCTTTGACTGTTTGAAACTGTTCATCTGATTGGCTAACGTCTAATGTGTAGGAGAGGTAAACACGCATGCTCGTCCTTAATCCCAACAAGATGGAGGAGGGAGACGACATGTAGACCCAGCTGAAGGCCCCCGTAAAGCTGAAGACTCATTCAAAGACAAAGACCATCCCTGGTAACACTTTGAGACCAGAAGGCAGAGAACGGGCTGGAGTGAGTCAGGCAACATTCATCAGAGGATTTCTTCTCCTCAGTGAAGTCCAGAGGTCACAAGATACACTGGAGCTGGATGGGGACCTTGGCTGTGCCTCAATCCAGATGGGTCTCCTCCACTTATACCCTCATATCAAACAGAGTCTCTCAAACTATATAATGGCCATCCTGCCCCAGGATGGATTCTACTAACTTTGAAACCCATTGCTGCTCAAACAGCAAGTACAGGGTGAAATGGTCCAAACATGGACACATGAGTCCAAAGAAAAGCTTTCACAAGTATTCAGAAGTAAACCTGCCGCCGTTACCCCCATCCTGAAGAAACCTGGACTCCATCCTGACAATATGTGTAACTTTCAGCCCATCTCCAACCTCCCCTTTAAATCCAGTCCCACCTCACCAATAACATTCATTTTGAACCATTTCAATCTGGCTTCTGTCCCCAGCACAGCACAGAAAATCCCATCCCAGCCCCCCATCCCCTCAGAACAAGTGCTCTGTTGCTTTATTGTTGTGCTCTAAGATGGAAATGAAGACATGTTCTATCTCTGGATGCAGAAATAATCCCACTGAATGAACTGACAGACAATCTCAAAGCTTTTTCTCTGGCCCGCCCATTTCCCCTTGCCTCAACCAATGAGATGATCTCTCTCACCAGAGCAGAAATGATGGAGGATGTAAAATCCCACTCAGCTTCATGTTGAGGGAACGCCTCTGCAGCAAGGAGGCGTCTTGGCTTTAACATCCTGGAGCAGTGGAAGAACATCATCATCATCATCTGTTGGAACTCTGAAGACATGTTCCTTTACTCCTTTCTACTTTTCTATCACTTTATAGGTGAGTGTTACAAAAAGCTTCTGACTGTAATTTCACCTGCTGTATCAAACACATATCTGATCAACAATGTGTACGTGCAGATATTTCTGTGTGAGCTACATTTTCAAGAGACAGAAGAAGACTTTTAGTTTAGGAAGAAACTCACAATGATCAAAGAAAACAAATGAAGGAAGGAACTGTTTCTGAAGTCTCTTGATGTGGCTAACAGACTGACATGAACAATACTCATTTTACAGCCCTGGCCTCCATGGTCACTATAAAACCAGAATCAACTGAAGAACATGTTGAAGAGGGGAGAAACATCAACCTGACCTGTTCATATGAAGGTCTTATCAACAACATCCAGTGGTACAGACAAAACCAGGGAACCAGACCAGAGTTCCTGCTCTCCATCACAGAGAGCAGATTAATTCATCCACCTGACTCTGGTTTCTTAGCTGACATTAACAAAGAGGAGAAACGTGTAGATCTGGAGATCTCCTCTGCTGCACTGACTGACTCTGCTGTGTACTACTGTGCTCTGAGGCCCACAGTGACAGGAAACACCAACACTCTGTACAAAAACCTTTGGAGCAAACACAACACAATACTCCACAACATCCACTAGAGGGAGACATCATCAAGTAGTTCATACTCCACATCAACACTGAGTTCATCCATTGGCTCATTCTGAACTGCTGCTGAGAAGAGAAGTACTGTCACACTGACAGACTGACAAACTTCAGCTAGTTCCTCCTGTTGATTGAATCCTTGTTGTAGAGATGGAGCGTTGGCTGTGGATCATTCTGGCTGCTCTTTTCTTTGGTAAGATAACTCCACATGTTTCCTCCCAGAACACTTGACCTTTCTACAGAGCTACACATTTACTGATTTGATTGAAGTGACCTGGACAAAAAGCAGAAAAGGATATTTCTTCAGTATTTCTCACTTTGCAAACGTCACTAGTATTAACCTCCATGAGTCAGTTGTTACCATAGCTATTCCATCATGCTATTCTTTGTGTCTGTGTACCTCTAGGGTCAGCTAATTCTTCAAACCTTCTGTTTGTTCTCCTTCAGTCAACTGTTTTTATTATTCATCTCTTCCTCTGCATGCTCTGTTCCTCTTCAGGGTGTAAAGGAGAAGACACAGTGACCCAGCCAGCAGAGGATGTTGTTGCTTCTGAAGGAGATCCAGTCACACTTAGATGTTCATTTGAGACCACTGACCCATACCCCTATTTGTTCTGG
>NC_048286.1:33991788-34109288 GCF_009762535.1 Notolabrus celidotus | reverse complement strand
AGAAGAGAGTTCTAGTCACTCTGGATTAAAGAGCTTCAGCTAGTTCCTCCTGTTGATTGAATCCTTGTTGTAGAGATGGAGCGTTGGCTGTGGATCATTCTGGCTGCTCTTTTCTTTGCTCAGTCACAAAGTACAAGATGATTTGATTCCTTTTTGCATGTTGCTGTGTTTTTTACAAACTGATTACTTCTTCAAACTAGTTTTTCTTTTGATACATTTTGAATTGAACTCTTCTTTTTATGTTCTCTTCTTCTCCAGAGTGTAAAGGAGAAGACAGAGTCATTCAGACAGCAGGAGATGTCACTGCTTTGGAAGGAGATCCAGTCACACTTGAATGTTCATTTGAGACCTCTATTGGGAGTTCAACTTTGTTCTGGTACAAACAAGAAGTTGGTGATTTCCCAAAGTACATGCTGAAACTTTATGCAGATACAACAGAAGTTGCTCCTGGGATCGACAAAGACAGATTTAATGCTGCAATCAAGGAGAAATCAGTTCCTCTGAAGATCCAGAAGCTTCAGCTGACTGACTCTGCTGTGTACTACTGTGCTCTGAGGCCCACAGTGACAGGAAACACCAACACTCTGTACAAAAACCTTTGGAGCAAACACAACACAATACTCCACAACATCCACTAGAGGGAGACATCATCAAGCAGGTGTTGCTCTTCCTCTGTGTTCAACCATCCTGACAATAAAAAGGCTGCTGTGAAGAGAACAGTTGTCACTCTGAATGATGAACATCAGCCTGTTCCTCCTGTAGATTCAAACCTGGTAGAGATGGGGCGTTGGCCGTGGATTATTCTGAGCGCTCTTTTATTTGGTGAGATAGAAAGATTTCTAAACATTGATGTAAACTGGGGTTCAGAGCACAAATCTCTGAACAGCTGAGATGGTTCACAGCAACACTGTACATTTGACAGTTTGCACTGATTAACAGTGTTAGTATAACTGCTTCATTTCCTCTACTTTACAGGGTTTATAACTGCAGACACAATCTCTCCTGTCAGAGAAGAAGTCAGAGGAACAGAAGGACAACCTGGGAAACTCTCATGTATCTATGAGACAACATATGATTATCCTGCGCTCCACTGGTACAGACATCAGTCTGACCTTCAGGCACCTCAGTTTATACTCTTGAAAGGAGCGAGATCACAGAGCAGTTACAAATATATTCCAGACACACGATATGAATCTGCAACAACAAGAAGCTCAACTGAACTGACCATAAAGAAGCTAACCCTGGCAGACACAGCTCTCTACTACTGTGCTTTAGACACACAGTGATACAAAGTGTAGAAGAGGCTGTACAAAAACCTGAACACAGATATCTGACTGCTCTTCAAAGAGGAGGGAAGTGGTATTCAAACCACAGCTTCATATCAGAAGGATTGTGTTTTATCAGAGTCACTGTGGTTCCAGCTGCTCATCACACACTGAGGGAGGACCAAATACACATTCATGACAATCAGAGTGGAATATTCTTCAACAGAACAAATCAGCACACAAGAAGAAATAGATGGTGGAAACATCAAAGTTGTTGTCTGCCTATTTACAGAGCCTTGTAAAAGTATTCCTGCCTCTTGAACTTCTCCACATTTCCTCATGTCACAAGCACAAACTGAAATGTATTGTATTGGTATTTTATGTGATAGATCAAAACAAAGTAGTGCATGAGTGTGAAGTGAAAGGATATTGATATGTGGTGTTCATGTCTTTGTACAAATTAAAATCTGTAAAGTGTGGCGTGCATATGTATTCAGACCCCCTGACTCAAGACTTTGTTGAACCCCCTTATGCTGCAGTTACAGCTGCAGGTCTTTTGGGGTTTGTCTCTAGCAGCTCTGCACATCTCTAGAGAATGCAATCTTTGCCCATTCTTCTTTGAAAACAGATCCACTTCAGTCAGAATGGACTTCAGGACTTGCCACAGATCCTCAACAGGATTCAGGTCTGGACTTTGCTGAGTCATTCTAACACATGAGTACATTTGATCTAGAACATCCCATTGTAGCTCTGGCTGTGTGTTTAGGGTTGTTGTCCAGCTGGAAGGTGATTCTCCGGCTCAGTCTCAAGTCTTTTAGAACCTCTAACAGGTTTTCTTCCAGCATGGTCCTGTCTTCAGCTCCATCCATCCTCCCATCAGCTCTGACAGCTTCCCTGTCCCTGCTGAAGAAAAGCCTCCCCACAGCTTGATGCTGCCTCCACCATGCTTCACGGTGGAGATGTCATGTTCAGGATGATGCACAGTGTTCTGTTTCTGCCACACATCATGTTTGCATGGAGACCAAAAAGTCCCATTTTGGGATCAGCTGAGCAGAGCACCTTCTTCCACATGTTTGCTGTGTCCCCTACATGGCATTTGGCAAACTGCAAACAGGATATGTCATTGCTTTATTTCAACAATGACACTCTTCCATAAAAGCCAGACTTGTGGAGTGCATGACTAATCTTTGTCCTGTGGACAGATCCTCCAACCTGAGCTGTGGGTCCCTGCAGCTCCTCCAGAGTTACCGTCTCTGATCGAGGCTCTCCTTGCTCATCCTGTCAGTTTAGGTGGACGGCCACGTCTTGGGAGGTTTGCAGTTATGCCATACGCTTTCCATTTCTGGATGATGGATTGAACAGTGCTCTGGGAGAAGTTCAAAGCTTGGGATATGTTTGAATAATCTCACCCTGCTTTAAACTTCTCCAGAACTCTATTGCTGAGCTGTCTGGTGTGTTCCTTAGTCTTCAAGATGCTGATGGTTCACTAATGTTCTCTAACAAACCTCTGAGGCCTTCAGAGAGCAGCTGTATTTATACTGAGATTCAAGTATACACAGGTGGACTCTATTTAGTAGTAAGGTGACTTCTGGAGGAAGGTGGTGGCACTGGATTTCATTTAGGGGGGATCAGAGTAAAGGGGGCTGAAACTCAACTCAACTTTATTTATAAAGCACTTTAAGAACAACAGCAGTTGGACACAAAGTGCTGTACAGAAACATAATGGATAAAAACAAACAATAAAATCTTAAAATCAAAAAGAAAAATAAGATAAAATAAAGTTGAAAAATAAAAATAAAAAGGCACTGAAACAAGAGCAGGGTCTCATGCTGAGTCGAAAGCCAGGGAATAAAAATGGGTTTTAAGACGACTTTTAAAAGTGGACAGTGAGGGGGCTTGTCTGACGGCTAAAGGAAGATCGTTCCACAGTTTGGGAGCAGCGACAGAAAAAGCCCTATCCCCCCTGAGCTTCCGCTTGGACCTCGGTCCCTCCAGGAGCAGCTGATCAGCTGACCTGAGGCACCGAGCAGGGGCGTAGAGATGGATCAGCTCAGAGAGGTAGGGCGGGGCGAGACCATTTAAAGATTTAAAAACAAATAAAAGAATCTTAAAATGGACTCTAAAATGCACAGGCAACCAGTGGAGGGAGGCTAAAATGGGCGTTATGTGCTCCCTTTTACGTGCTCCAATTAAAAGGCGAGCGGCTGCATTCTGGACCAACTGGAGACGTGCGAGGGAGGACTGACTGATTCCTAAATAAAGTGCATTGCAGTAATCCAGCCGGGATGTGACAAAGGCATGGATTACTGTTTCAAAGTGCTGTCGTGCAAGGAAAGGCTTCACCTTTGCCAGCTGCCTAATGTGAAAAAAGCTGGACTTTACTATAGAGCTGATCTGCTGATCCATCTTAAAATCACTGTCAAGCTTAAAACCCAAGTTTGAGACTTTCCACTTAAAATACACGGCCAAAGGGTCCAGATCAACCGGAGGGAGTTCACAAGGGCCACTGGGACCAAACACCATTACTTCTGTCTTTTTTTCATTGAAGTTTAGAAAGTTCAAAGCCATCCATGCTTTGATGTCTTCAAGGCACGCAAGAAGTGGTGAGAGGGAAAAGGCATTTTTCTTTTTCAGGGGCACATATATTTGACTGTCATCAGCGTAGCAGTGGAAGGAGATGCCATGCTTTCTCAGGATGGAGCCCAGAGGCAGTAGATACAGTGAGAACAGCAGTGGACCTAAAATGGACCCCTGTGGAACCCCATACAGAAGCGGAGCTGAGTCAGAAACAGAGTTTCCAATGCGTACACTCATAGACCTGTTGGACAAATATGATTTGAACCATTCAAGTGCGGTACCACAGATGCCCACTAGATGGCTTAGCCGAGCCACTAGGATACTGTGGTCCACCGTGTCAAAAGCCGCAGTTAGGTCCAAAAGGACAAGGATGACATGGTCACCAGAGTCATTTGCCAGGAGGATGTCATTACAAACTCTTAACAAAGCCGACTCAGTGCTATGGCGTGTTTTAAAACCAGATTGAAAAACTTCCAAGACTTCATGCTCGTCCAGGAATGACTTCAGCTGGACATGGATAACTTTCTCTAAAATTTTTGAGATAAAAGGGAGCTTGGAGATGGGCCTATAGTTGGCCAGCACACTGCGATCCAGGCCAGGTTTCTTAAGTAGGGGCTGCACCACTGCATGTTTAAAACTTAGGGGAACAATACCAGAGGACAGACTGCTATTGATGATAGCCAAGACTGACTGCCCTATACTAGGGAAAACCTCTTTAAACAGGCGAGGAGAGACAGCATCACAGGGAGAACCCGAAGGCTGAAGATGGTCAACCAGATCTTCTAAAAATGACAGAGACACAGACTCAAACCTATCAAGAGCTGTAGAACAGGGAACAGGGTCAGAGGGGTCAAGAACAGGAGCGGAGATGAGAGACCTTGCAGCAGCCACCTTATCAATAAAAAAGTGTAGGAAGCTATTGCATGATGCATGAGATGCCTCCAAGTTGACAGGCTGTGGGGCATTAAGAACAGTGTCAATGGTTTTAAAGAACACACGCAGATTATGACGGTTGGACTCAAAAAGGTTTGACAAATATTCCCTTCTAGCCTCTTTAACAGTGTTCTGGTAGCATCGCCAACAGTTCTGTAGGATTTGGAATGAAACCTGCAGCTTGTCCTTCTTCCACCTTCGCTCAGCCTTGCGGCATTCCCGTCTGGTTGCGCGAGTGTCCTCGTTCAACCAGGGCTCAGATTTAGCCCTGGGTTTCACAGCTTTTAATGGAGCCACAGAGTCCAGTATGGTCAGACAGGAGGAGTCAAACCAAGAGCTGAGCTCCTCTGTGTTACCAGAGACAGGGTAACCATGATATACATGATGTTTGTGTATGTTTCTATTTGTTCCTCTCTCTCTTCTTGTCTACTCTCTGCTACATTTGAGGATGGCTGACAGCCAAGTTCAACACTGATTGATATCATTTCAAAAAGCCATAAACACACAACCCCTCAGTATAAAGACAGTCCTAGTCCCAGTTAGAGGATGGTACCTGTTATTTGAAGATCTGCTCTCAATGACTTGAAACATTGGACTCTTCCAGACTGTTAAACTGGGTTCAGACACACACTCTGTAAAGTTGTCTCTCTACAGACTCAGTCAGGTGTTGTGTACAGATTTCTGCTTCAGTTTGACCTCCTCTGATGACAGAGTCAGAGGAGGAGGAGGAGCAACACAAAGAATATGAACTGTTTCATGTTGGAACTGAAGAGCAGCTGTGTTCCCTCTACTGCTGTCTCTACTGTTCATTAACTACAAGTGACAACAATGCAGCTTCATTTCATTTGGATGATGATCATCTCCTTTCATACTGGTAAGTGCTGAGAAGATGGAGCCTGATGGAGGACATTGGAAAACTTGGACCTGATTTGATAAACACATCTCTTTAAAACAGAAACTAAGTATATGAATTTATATTTAGCGTCACAGTAAGATGTTTCTTTCTTTCTTTTCTAGGATCCTCTGAGGATTTAATACGACCACTCAGAGATACAATGCTGGTTTCTGAGGGAGACAGTGTGACTCTCTCCTGCAAGTATTCTGGCTCTGTAACAACCCTCTTCTGGTATCAACACAAGTCCAGATCATATCCACATTTACTAATAGGAGAACATTCAGAGGGACCAGAAGGGATGTCTTCCAAACATGACAGAGACTCAAAGCAGTTTGACCTGAAGATCTCCTCTGCTGCACTGACTGACTCTGCTGTGTACTACTGTGCTCTGAGGCCCACAGTGACAGGAAACACCAACACTCTGTACAAAAACCTTTGGAGCAAACACAACACAATACTCCACAACATCCACTAGAGGGCGTCTCTCTCTGTTCAAGTGTTCCTGGTATGTGATGATCCAGTCTAGAGTCTGAATCTCCTCCTCCTGACTTCAGAGGAGCTTCATGACAGAGAACACTTTGGTTCCAGCTGAGACCGTCAGACTGAACACAACTCACTAAACTGTATTCATACTGATCCTTCAGTTACAGTATCTTCCCTATGAGGCATGGACAAACTCATTGCTGTTCTGCTTTTGTCTTCTGTCATGGGTACGTGTGGAGTTACCAACGTGGAATGGTTTTCCAAATGAGAACTCATTTTAGAACAGAGCTCTAACTCTTACTTGTTGTTGTCCAGTATTCTTCAAATATTTGATTTGATGCTTCTTGAACCACTTTGATATCAGAATAACCTCATTGGTAATCATTAATGATTGTTTGAACAACTAGAAAGACTGATTTATTCTTCTTTTGTTCAGGTGTGAGCTGTGAAGATCTCACTGCAGAGAGGAAAGAAGAGTCCGCTTTAGAGAACAGCTCTGTTACTCTGTCCTTCAGATACTATAAGACGTTTTCTGCTGGAGATGAATTCTTCTGGTACAGACAATACTCAGGAGAACCACCAGAGTTTCTTTACTATATCTCAGGAGGTAATTATTCAAGACCAGCAGAATCTCTACAACCAGACTCTAAGGTCTCTACAAAGCTGTCTGAAGGAAACCATCTGGATCTCCAGATCTCCTCTGCTGCACTGAGTGACTCTGCTGTGTACTACTGTGCTGTGAGGCCCACAGTGACAGGAAACACCAACACTGTACAAAAACACAACGTGTCTCTCTGACATGCTGCTAACAGCTTCTGCTTGTGTTGATACTTTTACCTCCACCAGAGGGAGACATCATCAAGTAGTTCATACTCCACATCAACACTGAGTTCATCCATTGGCTCATTCTGAACTGCTGCTGAGAAGAGAAGTACTGTCACACTGACAGACTGACAAACTTCAGCTAGTTCCTCCTGTTGATTGAATCCTTGTTGTAGAGATGGAGCGTTGGCTGTGGATCATTCTGGCTGCTCTTTTCTTTGGTAAGATAACTCCACATGTTTCCTCCCAGAACACTTGACCTTTCTACAGAGCTACACATTTACTGATTTGATTGAAGTGACCTGGACAAAAAGCAGAAAAGGATATTTCTTCAGTATTTCTCACTTTGCAAACGTCACTAGTATTAACCTCCATGAGTCAGTTGTTACCATAGCTATTCCATCATGCTATTCTTTGTGTCTGTGTACCTCTAGGGTCAGCTAATTCTTCAAACCTTCTGTTTGTTCTCCTTCAGTCAACTGTTTTTATTATTCATCTCTTCCTCTGCATGCTCTGTTCCTCTTCAGGGTGTAAAGGAGAAGACACAGTGACCCAGCCAGCAGAGGATGTTGTTGCTTCTGAAGGAGATCCAGTCACACTTGGCTGTACATTTGAGACCACTAGAACGAATCCCTATTTGTTCTGGTACAAACAAGAAGTTGGTGATTTCCCAAAGTACATGCTGAAACTTTACGCAGGTACAACAGAATTTGCTCCTGAGTTCGACAAAGACAGATTTAATGCTGCAATCAAGGAGAAATCAGTTCCTCTGAAGATCCAGAAGCTTCAGCTGACTGACTCTGCTGTGTACTACTGTGCTCTGAGGCCCACAGTGACAGGAAACACCAACACTCTGTACAAAAACCTTTGGAGCAAACACAACACAATACTCCACAACATCCACTAGAGGGCGTCTCTCTCTGTTAAAGAAACTCCACTGAGGCCAACAACTAGAAAGCAGAGCAGCAGTATGATGTGTGTACTACAGAGCTATGTTCTAGGTCCTCTTAGTTTTATCTCCATGTTATTGATTGTTGATTTTTAGGCTCTTATTAAAATCAGTTCAATATTAAACTGGTAAACAACATTTGAAGTGCTGCTGTTACAGACCTTCACACAGTTCAAAGACAGCCTGCTCTCAGTCCTTTGTCCACACTGTTGGACTCAAATGTTCATCTCCACCAGAGGGAGACATTATCAGGAAGGTGGTGCACTACGTCTGTACCATCAAAGACTCTGTTAATAAAACCTGCTGCTGAGAACACAACACTTCTCACAGTGAATGTTGAACATCAGCTAGCTCCTCCTGTTGATTTCAACCTTGTTGTAGAGATGGAACGTTGTCTCTGGATGATTCTGGCTGCTCTTTTCTTTGGTAAGATAGAAAGGACACGCTTTATTATTTGACTCATATTTATAGAAACTTGACTTCAGAGTTGAGTTGTTTCTGTCCTCACAGTAACACTCTTCTCTCCTCTGAGCCACATGGACAGAGGAACTTCAATGACTTCATTTCCTCTACTTTACAGGACGAATAGATGGAAACACAATCTCTCCTGTCAGAGAAGAAGTCAGAGGAACAGAAGGACAACCTGTGAAACTCTCATGTAACTATCAGACAGCAGAGGAGATAGTTTACCTCCACTGGTACAGACATCAGTCTGACCTTCAGGCACCTCAGTTTATACTCTGGAAAGGAGCGAGATCACGGAGTGACAGGAAATATATTCCAGACACACGATATGAATCTGCAACAACAAGAAGCTCAACTGAACTGACCATAAAGAAGCTAACCCTGGCAGACACAGCTCTCTACTACTGTGCTTTAGACACACAGTGATACAAAGTGTAGAAGAGGCTGTACAAAAACCTGAACACAGATATCTGACTGCTCTTCAAAGAGGAGGGAAGTGGTATTCAAACCACAGCTTCATATCAGAAGGATTGTGTTTTATCAGAGTCACTGTGGTTCCAGCTGCTCATCACACACTGAGGGAGGACCAAATACACATTCATGAATAACCTACTGGATGAACCTTCAAAGACAAACCACAAACATGTCAAATAAACTTCTCCCAGAGTTCACTCTGCTCAGCACTCTGTCTGAAAACACTAAATCATTACGGTCTAATACTTCAACATCTCAAGATGATTATTGCTGGTTCTAAATCAACGTGTGCAATGTTTATCCAAGAGAATAATATAGTAAAGATAAAACATTTAGCTGGTGTGAGTGTCCTCCTGAGATCTGATCAATGACCGGGCCGTGGCTGGTCTCATCATCGTGAACCAGACTAACAACAACAGAACCATCTGCATCTTTTAGAATGGTCCTATTGTTACATCTGCTCTGGCACATGTTTGTATAAAGGATGGACAGTAGAGGAGACAGCAGGAACCCTCGTGGGGAGCCTGTAGAGGAGCACTCGGGGTCAGACAAGGAACCGTTTACGCTCACTCTGTGTGTCCTGTTAGTTCCAAAGTCAAGGATCCAGCCCACCAGACTGTTCCTGAAATCAAACTCATCTAAAGCCTTGGAGCTGAAATGGGGGGTTGGATGGTATTAAAAGCAGAGGAGCACAAACAAGAGTCCTGGCATGAGTCCATTACCATCCAAAGGTCTGAGAAGCTTGTTCAGCAGAGTGACTGCAGCATCCTCTCCTCCTCTGTGAGGCCTGTATGCAAACTGCATGGGATCCAGTACATGTTCAGCTTGCCTCAGGATCTCAGACCTAACCAGTTTCTCTAAACCTTTCATAAATACTGAGGTCAGGCTGTGATTGGTTACAGCTGTTAGTTGATGGAATAACTCAGGGCTGAGAATGAGACCTGTCACTGTGATCAGGCTCCTCCTCCTAATCCTCCAACTTAGTGTTGATGTAGACTCAACAGAGAGATCACAGCCTTCTTTAGACTTGCTGTAGCTCAGAGTTATTAACACTGCAGATATGATGCCTCTGTTTATCTCAGTGTTGCTGGCTGCTGTGTGTCTTGGTATGAACTCTAACTCTGTTTATTTGATATCATTCCAGCACTGACATCAATCTTTAACACTGATCTAATATTACTTGTTGCTGTTTAACAGAATGCAGAGGACAAAAAGACAACGTGCTGCAACCAGAAGGAGATGTGACTGCTCCTGAAGGAGATCCAGTCACACTGAGCTGTCAATTTACCAGCAGTTCAACAAGTAATTATCTCTTCTGGTACAAACAGGAGGGAAACAACAGCCCCACATTCATCCTGAGTCGCGTCAGAGGAGATGAAGGAAACACACCAGATGAGTTTAAGAAGAGATTTTCCTCCACACTGAATTCCTCGTCCTACTCAGGATCAGTTCCTCTGAAGATCCAGAAGCTTCAGCTGACTGACTCTGCTGTGTACTACTGTGCTCTGAGGCCCACAGTGACAGGAAACACCAACACTCTGTACAAAAACCTTTGGAGCAAACACAACACAATACTCCACAACATCCACTAGAGGGAGACATCATCAAGCAGGTGTTGCTCTTCCTCTGTGTTCAACCATCCTGACAATAAAAAGGCTGCTGTGAAGAGAACAGTGGTTCTCAAAGTGGGGTCCTGGGACCCCTGGGGGTCCTTGAACCATAGCGTGGGGGTCTGTGAAATAATTAGAATACATTTCTAATAAATGATAAATTGTGCTGAGTCATTACAAACAGCAGATCCACCATTGTTCTGATACCATTTGGTGTCTGAAGGGATATGTGAGTCTTGCTCCTGTTAATGTTCTGAAAGTGTTTCAGATCAATTAGTTGAAAAGTCTAAATGCTGTCATGTTGAGTCCACAAGGAATGAAATGACCCTCTGTTTTAAAGGATACAAGTGGGATTTACTGGATTCAGATTGAAGTGTTCTCTGTTTATCACTATGGTACAGGTCTGAAGGATTTACATTGATACCTTTTACAATACAAATAGTTCCAAGAGGAACTAAGAGTGCAAATGGTAGGAAGCATGAGCTTTAGTGATGGGAAGTTCAGCTCTTTACAGAGAGCCGGCTCTTTGAACTCGACTCCCAAAGAAGAGCCGACTCTAGGGTTAGGGTTAGGATTAGGATTAGGGTTAGGGTTAGGGTTAGGGTTTGGATTAGGATTAGGGTTAGGATTAGGGTTAGGGTTAGGGTTAGGGTTAGGGGTTAGGATTAGGGTTAGGGTTAGGGTTAGGATTAGGGTTAGGGTTAGGGTTAGGGGTTAGGGTTAGGGTTAGGATTAGGGTTAGGGTTAGGATTAGGGTTAGGATTAGGGTTAGGGTTAGGGTTTGGATTAGGGTTAGGGGTAGGGTTAGGATTATGGTTAGGGTTAGGGTTAGGATTAGGATTAGGATTAGGGTTAGGGTTAGGGTTAGGATTAGGGTTTGGATTAGGGTTAGGGTTTGGATTAGGGTTAGGGGTAGGGTTAGGGTTAGGGTTAGGGTTAGGATTAGGGTTAGGGGTTAGGATTAGGGTTAGGGGTAGGGTTAGGGTTAGGGTTAGGCTTAGGGTTAGGGTTAGGGTTTGGATTAGGGTTAGGGTTAGGATTAGGGTTAGGGGTAGGGTTAGGGTTAGGGTTAGGCTTAGGGTTAGGGTTAGGGGTTAGGATTAGGGTTAGGGGTAGGGTTAGGGTTAGGGTTAGGCTTAGGGTTAGGGTTAGGGTTTGGATTAGGGTTAGGGTTAGGATTAGGGTTAGGGGTAGGGTTAGGGTTAGGGTTAGGATTAGGGTTAGGGTTTGGATTAGGGTTAGGGGTTAGGATTAGGGTTAGGGGTTAGGATTAGGGTTAGGGTTAGGGTTA
This sequence comes from Notolabrus celidotus, assembly GCF_009762535.1. Taxonomy (NCBI): domain Eukaryota; kingdom Metazoa; phylum Chordata; class Actinopteri; order Labriformes; family Labridae; genus Notolabrus; species Notolabrus celidotus. The sequence goes on along the minus strand of NC_048286.1, from coordinate 34,097,524 downwards.
GGATTAGGATTAGGGTTAGGGTTAGGGGTTAGGATTAGGGTTAGGGTTAGGATTAGGGTTAGGATTAGGGTTAGGCTTAGGGTTAGGGGTTAGGGTTAGGGTTAGGGTTAGGATTAGGGTTAGGGTTAGGATTAGGATTAGGGTTAGGGTTAGGGTTAGGGGTTAGGATTAGGGTTAGGATTAGGGTTAGGGTTAGGATTAGGGTTAGGGTTAGGGTTAGGATTAGGGTTAGGGTTAGGGTTAGGATTAGGGTTAGGGTTAGGATTAGGATTAGGATTAGGGTTAGGCTTAGGCTTAGGGTTAGGGGTTAGGATTAGGGTTAGGGTTAGGGTTAGGGTTAGGGTTAGGGGTTAGGATTAGGGTTAGGGTTAGGATTAGGGTTAGGGTTAGGGTTAGGGTTAGGATTAGGGTTAGGGGTTAGGATTAGGGTTAGGGTTAGGGTTAGGATTAGGGTTAGGGTTAGGGTTAGGGTTAGGGGTAGGGTTAGGGTTAGGGTTAGGGTTAGGGTTAGGGTTAGGGGTTAGGATTAGGGTTAGGGGTAGGGTTAGGGTTAGGGTTAGGCTTAGGGTTAGGGTTAGGGTTTGGATTAGGGTTAGGGTTAGGATTAGGGTTAGGGGTAGGGTTAGGGTTAGGGTTAGGGTTAGGATTAGGGTTAGGGTTTGGATTAGGGTTAGGGGTTAGGATTAGGGTTAGGGGTTAGGATTAGGGTTAGGGTTAGGGTTAGGATTAGGATTAGGGTTAGGGTTAGGGTTAGGGGTTAGGATTAGGGTTAGGGTTAGGATTAGGGTTAGGATTAGGGTTAGGCTTAGGGTTAGGGGTTAGGATTAGGGTTAGGGTTAGGATTAGGGTTAGGGTTAGGATTAGGATTAGGGTTAGGGTTAGGGTTAGGGGTTAGGATTAGGGTTAGGGTTAGGATTAGGGTTAGGGTTTGGATTAGGGTTAGGATTAGGGTTAGGGTTAGGATTAGGGTTAGGGTTAGGGTTAGGATTAGGGTTAGGGTTAGGGTTAGGATTAGGGTTAGGGTTAGGATTAGGATTAGGATTAGGGTTAGGCTTAGGCTTAGGGTTAGGGGTTAGGATTAGGGTTAGGGTTAGGGTTAGGGTTAGGGGTTAGGATTAGCGTTAGGGTTAGGATTAGGGTTAGGGTTAGGGTTAGGGTTAGGGTTAGGATTAGGGTTAGGGGTTAGGATTAGGGTTAGGGTTAGGGTTAGGGTTAGGGTTAGGGTTAGGGTTAGGGTTAGGGTTAGGGTTAGGGTTAGGGTTAGGGTTTGGATTAGGGTTAGGGTTAGGGTTAGGGTTAGGGTTAGGGTTTGGATTAGGGTTAGGGTTAGGGTTAGGGTTAGGGTTAGGATTAGGGTTAGGGTTAGGATTAGGGTTAGGGTTAGGGTTAGGGTTAGGGTTAGGGTTTGGATTAGGGTTAGGGTTAGGGTTAGGATTAGGGTTAGGGTTAGGGTTTGGATTAGGGTTAGGGTTAGGGTTAGGATTAGGGTTAGAGTTAGGGTTTGGATTAGGGTTAGGGTTAGGGTTAGGGTTAGGGTTTGGATTAGGGTTAGGGTTAGGATTAGGGTTAGGGTTAGGGTTAGGGTTAGGGTTTGGATTAGGGTTAGGGTTAGGGTTAGGGTTAGGGTCAGGGTTTGGATTAGGGTTAGGGTTAGGGTTAGGATTAGGGTTAGGGTTAGGGTTAGGGTTAGGGTTTGGATTAGGGTTAGGGTTAGGGTTAGGGTTAGGGTTAGGGTTAGGATTAGGGTTAGGGTTAGGGTTAGGGTTTGGATTAGGGTTAGGGTTAGGGTTTGGATTAGGGTTAGGGTTAGGGTTAGGGTTAGAGTTAGGGTTAGGGTTAGGATTAGGGTTAGGGTTAGGGTTTGGATTAGGGTTAGGGTTAGGGTTAGAGTTAGGGTTAGGGTTAGGATTAGGGTTAGGGTTAGGGTTTGGGTTAGGGTTAGGGTTAGGATTAGGGTTAGAGTTAGGGTTTGGATTAGGGTTAGGGTTAGGGTTAGGGTTAGGGTTAGGGTTAGGGTTTGGATTAGGGTTAGGGTTAGGGTTTGGATTAGGGTTAGGGTTAGGGTTAGGGTTAGGGTTAGGGTTAGGATTAGGGTTAGGGTTAGGGTTAGGGTTAGGGTTAGGGTTAGGGTGGGTTAGGGTTAGAACCAGAACCAAAGAGAACCAGAACCAAAGAGAACCAGAACCGAACAAGAACCGGACCGAACCAGAACCGGACCGTACCAGAACCGGACCGTACCAGAACCGGACCAGAACCAGAACCGGACCGAACCAGAACCGGACCGAACCAGAACCGGACCGAACCAGAACCGGACCGTACCAGAACCGGACCAGAACTGAACAAGAACCAAACCAAACCGAACCGAACCAGAACCGAACCAGAACCGAACCAGAACCCTACCAGAACTGAACCAGGACTGAACCAGAACTGAACCAGAACCGAACCAAACCAAACCCGAACCGAACCAGAACCGAACCAGAACCGGACCAGATCCGAACCAGAACCGAACCAGAACCGGACCAAACCAGAATCGGGCCAGAACCAATCCAGAACTGAACTCAAGCAAACAGAACCAGAACCAGAACCAAACTGGATCAAACATTATTAATGTCCTCAGCTTGGATGGTCTGATCCGGTTTCTCCTCTCAGTGAGTATTTGCCCGGTCTTTGAGAAGAACCCTAACCCTAACCCTCTCTGAAGGAACAGATGAAGCCACGATACACAGCCTCCCCTCCATCACCTGGATCCTATATCCTCACACGTGATTGGCCGCATGGCCGCCATGCTGACCAATCAAAACAAAGTTCTGCTGTGAGCAGAGCTGGGGCTGAGCACTGAGAGAGCTAAGCAGGGACAGGAACTAACTGGGAGCCGGCTCTCTCTGGATGTGAGCCGGCTCTTCTGATCCACTATAAAGCATGGACTCTCAGAGCCGCAGCTTCTGATCAGGACACATCACTAATGTGTTTAATCTGTGTTACAATCATGAGGGGGTCCTTGGACAGTTTCCTCACCTGTAAGGGGTCCCTGGCTCCAAAAGGTTTGAGACCCCCTGGTCTAGAGTCTTCTCCCTCATGAGACATTTGTGATGAAGAGCTTCAGAAATGAATAGTTTGAACATATGAGTCTCCTCCTCCTGACTGCAGAGGAGCTTCATGACAGAGACCTGTGTGATTGAAGCTGTGATCATCAGACCAAACACAGCTCACCAAAGTGACTCCTACTGATCCTTCAGTTCCAGCATTTCTCTCTGCTAACATGGACAAACTTGCTGCTGCTGCTGTGTTCATGGTGTTAACTCTCCTTGGTGCGTATGTTTTTATAAGAAAGCTGAGATATAAAGAGCTTTATAAAGTATTACAGATCCACTTTAGACTTTGGTTGAGCCGTAGATCCATGAAACATTTCAAAAACACTCATTTAGATATGATCACTTCTTCACAGATCCCTGCTGACTAAAGAGCTCACAGCATCATTAGTTTGCACTAAAGAGATCCACTGTGTGATGTCTTTAAACCAAAGGATTCCTGATGTTGTGTTGATGATCATGTATTTTTCCCTCACTAGGTAACACCTTGGAGGATGATATTACTGCCAGCAGTGCTGAAGTGTTGTCATCAGAGGGTGATGATGTTACTCTGTCCTGTAACTACTCAGTTAAAGCTAATGATCTCCAGTGGTATCAACAGGATCCTGGATCACCTCCTAAGTTCCTTCTCCTGATCACAAACACTCCAGACCCTTCTGTGGTGACAGCTAAACCTCCACACCCTGGACTGACTGTGAACCTGAATGAGGAGAGGAATAGAGTCAACCTCCAGATCTCCTCTGCTGCACTGAGTGACTCTGCTGTGTACTACTGTGCTGTGAGGCCCACAGTGACAGGAAACACCAACACTCTGTACAAAAACACAACGTGTCTCTCTGACATGCTGCTAGCAGCTTCTGCTTGTGTTGATACTTTTACCTCCACCAGAGGGAGACATCATCAAGTAGTTCATACTCCACATCAACACTGAGTTCATCCATTGGCTCATTCTGAACTGCTGCTGAGAAGAGAAGTACTGTCACACTGACAGACTGACAAACTTCAGCTAGTTCCTCCTGTTGATTGAATCCTTGTTGTAGAGATGGAGCGTTGGCTGTGGATCATTCTGGCTGCTCTTTTCTTTGGTAAGATAACTCCACATGTTTCCTCCCAGAACACTTGACCTTTCTACAGAGCTACACATTTACTGATTTGATTGAAGTGACCTGGACAAAAAGCAGAAAAGGATATTTCTTCAGTATTTCTCACTTTGCAAACGTCACTAGTATTAACCTCCATGAGTCAGTTGTTACCATAGCTATTCCATCATGCTATTCTTTGTGTCTGTGTACCTCTAGGGTCAGCTAATTCTTCAAACCTTCTGTTTGTTCTCCTTCAGTCAACTGTTTTTATTATTCATCTCTTCCTCTGCATGCTCTGTTCCTCCTCAGGGTGTAAAGGAGAAGAGAGAGCGACCCAGCCATCAGGAGAGGTCGTTGCTACTGAAGGAGACAACGTCACACTTGAATGTTCATTTGAGACCTCTAGTGGGAGTCCAACTTTGTTCTGGTACAAACAAAAAGTTGGTGATTTCCCAAAGTACATGCTGAGATGTTTCTCAGAAAACACAGAATTTGCTCCTGGGATCGACAAAGACAGATTTAATGCTGCAATCAAGGAGAAATCAGTTCCTCTGAAGATCCAGAAGCTTCAGCTGACTGACTCTGCTGTGTACTACTGTGCTCTGAGGCCCACAGTGACAGGAAACACCAACACTCTGTACAAAAACCTTTGGAGCAAACACAACACAATACTCCACAACATCCACTAGAGGGAGACACACCCCTGAAAAGAAAACCTCCAATGATTGGTGTGATGGGATCTTGGTAGCGTTCTGGATCTATTCATGTTCAGATCTGAGTGTCTCCTGGTGTAAGATTATGCTGAGGCCTGCTAGGTCCATCTTCAGGTCCCAGGCCTCTTTAGGAGCAGAGTATCCTCTCTCCTAGGAGTTGTAGAGTCTCTCAGAGTCAGAAGACAGAGCTGGGTGATAAGAGAAAGCTGCCATAACAATCAAGGTCCTCTTCCTAAATCCTGATCACACACCTATGATAGTGATGCTCGGGGACTTGACCCACTTCAAGCTCCCCTCCCAAAGTTTAAAGGGTTTGGTGAGCCTAGCCACTACAGCTGCCAAGAAATGCATCACGTCTCAGTGGAATCATGTCCACCCTCCAAACATTATTCAATGGATTAATGAGGTCAGTTCATGTGCTCCTTTGGAGAAAACAACCTGCTCCATCAGAGGTAGCCCACAGCTGTTTCACAAGACCTGGGACCCCTGGGTGGCCTTTAGAGAGTCCGGTCAACACAATATTTACCTTATAGATACTTCATCTGTATTCAGACGTCAGCAACCTGTAGATGTGTGAGTAAGGTGTAAGGGGAAGATCTACACTGGCTCCTTTTAAAATCTAGAACAGAATTTAAAATCCTTCTTTTAACCTACAAATATCTTAAAAATCAGCCCCCCTTCATATCTTAAAGACCTCATAGTGACCCCTCTAGACCACTACGCTCCCAACATGCAGGCCTGCTCATCGTACCTGAAGTCTCTAAAAGTAGTATGGGAGGTAGAGCCTTCAGTTCTCAGGCCCCTCTCCTTTGGAATCATCTACCAGTCAGGGTCCGGGAGGCAGACACCCTCTCTACTTTTAAGAGTAGGCTTCAAACTTTCCTTTTTGATAAAGCTTATAGTTAGAGCTGGATCAGGCTTGGACCAGGTCTTAGTTCTGCTGCTATAGGCTTAGACTGACACACTGGGATCCTATCCCACCCCTTCCCTGTATGTGTATGTGCATGTTACATTGTAAATGTAGGTGCAGCTCTTCCTGTCATGGCATGGTTTTGTTCTATGTTTTGTTCTACTCTGTTGTGTTTTGGTCACTGTTTGTCTGAATAAGAATGAAGAACAATGAATAAACTGAATGGTCTAAAAAGTCAATCCTGATCATATCTGTTGGTGAGACTCAGAGTCTCCAAGCTAGAACACCGCCGCCTCTACAAACTCTGATGATAACCATAGTCTAGGTCTGAGTATCTCACTGTAGCTTCATCTGAGGGGAGAAATACCAGACCAGAGGGATGCTCTGAAAGAACGGACTTTGCATTGCTCTGCACTCTCCTGCCTGTGTGCTGTTAATGTCATTTCTCCTCTGCAGAGCTCGACACGAACTATCAGAACGTAAGCCATCAGAGTCTCCTGAGTCTTCATTGTATGAGAGTCAAGTTAATAATCCAAGAATCCACCACAAGCAGGATGATGTGTTTAGTGTAGAGCTGTTAGTTGATGGAATAACTCAGGGCTGAGAATGAGACCTGTCACTGTGATCAGGCTCCTCCTCCTAATCCTCCAACTTAGTGTTGATGTAGACTCAACAGAGAGATCACAGCCTTCTTTAGACTTGCTGTAGCTCAGAGTTATTAACACTGCAGATATGATGCCTCTGTTTATCTCAGTGTTGCTGGCTGCTGTGTGTCTTGGTATGAACTCTAACTCTGTTTATTTGATATCATTCCAGCACTGACATCAATCTTTAACACTGATCTAATATTACTTGTTGCTGTTTAACAGAATGCAGAGGACAAAAAGACAACGTGCTGCAACCAGAAGGAGATGTGACTGCTCCTGAAGGAGAGACAGTCACACTTAGATGTCAATATACCAGCAGTTCAACAAATAATAATCTCTTCTGGTACAAACAGGAGGGAAACAACAGCCCCACATTCATCCTGAGTCGCGTCAGAGGAGATGAAGGAAACACACCAGATGAGTTTAAGGAGAGATTTTCCTCCACACTGAATTCCTCGTCCTACTCAGGATCAGTTCCTCTGAAGATCCAGAAGCTTCAGCTGACTGACTCTGCTGTGTACTACTGTGCTCTGAGGCCCACAGTGACAGGAAACACCAACACTCTGTACAAAAACCTTTGGAGCAAACACAACACAATACTCCACAACATCCACTAGAGGGAGACATCATCAAGCAGGTGTTGCTCTTCCTCTGTGTTCAACCATCCTGACAATAAAAAGGCTGCTGTGAAGAGAACAGTTGTCACTCTGAATGATGAACATCAGCCTGTTCCTCCTGTAGATTCAAACCTGGTAGAGATGGGGCGTTGGCCGTGGATTATTCTGAGCGCTCTTTTATTTGGTGAGATAGAAAGATTTCTAAACATTGATGTAAACTGGGGTTCAGAGCACAAATCTCTGAACAGCTGAGATGGTTCACAGCAACACTGTACATTTGACAGTTTGCACTGATTAACAGTGTTAGTATAACTGCTTCATTTCCTCTACTTTACAGGGTTTATAACTGCAGACACAATCTCTCCTGTCAGAGAAGAAGTCAGAGGAACAGAAGGACAACCTGTGAAACTCTCATGTAACTATCAGACAGGATATGAAGATGTTGAGCTCCACTGGTACAGACATCAGTCTGACCTTCAGGCACCTCAGTTTATACTCTGGAAAGGAGCGAGATCATGGAGCAGTCACAAATATATTCCAGACACACGATATGAATCTGCAACAACAAGAAGCTCAACTGAACTGACCATAAAGAAGCTAACCCTGGCAGACACAGCTCTCTACTACTGTGCTTTAGACACACAGTGATACAAAGTGTAGAAGAGGCTGTACAAAAACCTGAACACAGATATCTGACTGCTCTTCAAAGAGGAGGGAAGTGGTATTCAAACCACAGCTTCATATCAGAAGGATTGTGTTTTATCAGAGTCACTGTGGTTCCAGCTGCTCATCACACACTGAGGGAGGACCAAATACACATTCATGACAATCAGAGTGGAATATTCTTCAACAGAACAAATCAGCACACAAGAAGAAATACAGTGCTTCTTGATTTCTCATATTTTTGCACATTTTTCACACTATAATGTTTCAGATCATCAAACAAATTTTAATATGAGACAAAGATAACCAGAGTAAACATTAAATGCTGTTTTGAAATGATGATTTTATTTCTTAAGGGAATAAAGTGATCCAGACCCTCCTGACCCTGTGTGAAAAAGGATTTGCCCCCCTCTTGCTAAATCACAACTTAACTGTGATAAACCTGATTTCACTCTCCACACCTAGACCTGATTACTGACAGACCTGTTCAACCAAGAAGTCTCTTAAAGAGAACCTGTCTGACAAAGTGAAGTGGGCTAAAAGATCTCAACACATCATGCTGTGATCCAAATCAATTCCAGAACAGATGAGAAACTAAGTCATTGACATCTATCAGTCTGGAAGGGGTTACAAAGCCATCTCTAAGGCTTTGGGACTCCAGAGAACCACAGTGAGAGACATGATCCACAAATGGAGAAGGCTTGGAACAGTGATGAACCTTCCCAGGAGTGACCGGCCAACCAAAATGACTCCAAGAGCGACGACTCATCCAGGTCACAAAAGAACCCAGAACCACCTCTGAAGAACTGCAGGCCTCACTTCCTCAGTTCAGGTCAGTGTCCACGAGTCCACAATAAGACCGGGCAGAAACAGCATCCATGGGAGAGTTCAAAGGCATAAACCACTGCTGACCAAAAAGAACACAAAGGCTCGTCTCACATTCACCAAAGACATCTTGATGATCCCCGAGACTTCTGGGAAAACATTCTGTGGACTGACGAGACAGAAGTTGAACTCTTTGGAAGGTGTGTGTCTCGTTACATCTGGCATAAAACCAACACAGCGTTTGATCAAAAGAACATCATACCAACAGTCAACCATGGTGGAGGTAGAGTGATGTTCTGGACCTGCTGTGCTGGGTCTGGACCTGGACGACCTGCTGTAACTGATGGAACCATGAATTCTGCTCTCTACCAGAAGATCCTGAAGGAGAATGTCCGGCCATCAGTTCCATACCTCAAGCTTAAGCCCACTTGGGTTATTCAGCAGGACAATGATCTTAAACTCACTCGCACCTGTCCCGTTCCGTTTTCTTCACCCGTTCTGCCTCTCTGAGATCAAGTCCTGGTTCACCTCCAACTTCCTTCAACTCAACAGCAATAAAACAGAACTCCTCCTTGTAGGCACCAAATCCACCTTATCCAAAGCCGACAGTTTCTCCCTCTCCATCGACAGTTCAACAGTGTCCCCCTTCCCTCAGGTAAAGAGTCTGGGTGTCAGTGTCCCCCTCCCCTCAGGTAAAGAGTCTGGGTGTCAGTGTCCCCCTCCCCTCAGGTAAAGAGTCTGGGTGTCAGTGTCCCCCTCCCCTCAGGTAAAGAGTCTGGGTGTCAGTGTCCCCCTCCCCTCAGGTAAAGAGTCTGGGTGTCAGTGTCCCCCTCCCCTCAGGTAAAGAGTCTGGGTGTCAGTGTCCCCCTCCCCTCAGGTAAAGAGTCTGGGTGTCAGTGTCCCCCTCCCCTCAGGTAAAGAGTCTGGGTGTCAGTGTCCCCCTTCCCTCAGGTAAAGAGTCTGGGTGTCAGTGTCCCCCTCCCCTCAGGTAAAGAGTCTGGGTGTCAGTGTCCCCCTCCCCTCAGGTGAAGAGTCTGGGTGTCAGTGTCCCCCTCCCCTCAGGTAAAGAGTCTGGGTGTCAGTGTCCCCCTCCCCTCAGGTAAAGAGTCTGGGTGTCAGTGTCCCCCTCCCCTCAGGTAAAGAGTCTGGGTGTCAGTGTCCCCCTCCCCTCAGGTAAAGAGTCTGGGTGTCAGTGTCCCCCTCCCCTCAGGTAAAGAGTCTGGGTGTCAGTGTCCCCCTCCCCTCAGGTAAAGAGTCTGGGTGTCAGTGTCCCCCTTCCCTCAGGTAAAGAGTCTGGGTGTCAGTGTCCCCCTCCCCTCAGGTAAAGAGTCTGGGTGTCAGTGTCCCCCTCCCCTCAGGTAAAGGGTCTGGGTGTGATCCTCCACAGCTCACTTTCTTTCAACTCTCACATCAATATCATAACCCGGTCTGCATACTTCCATCTCTGCAACATCAACCGTCTCCGCCCCTCTCTCACCCCTCACACCATCCTGGTCCACAGTCTCGTCACTTCCCGTATGGATTATTGTAACTCACTCCTCTTCGGTGTCCCTCACAAATCCCTCCATAAACTTCAACTGGTCCAAAACTCTGCAGCCCGCATCATCACCAGAACCCCCTCCATTCACCACATCACCCCCGTCCTCCAGCAGCTCCACTGGCTCCAGGTCAAACTCAGAATCAATTTCAAAATCCTCCTTTACACATTCAAGGCCGTCCACAACCACTCCCTCCCCCCGTATCTCTCTGATCTCCTCCACATCGTCACCCCCTCTCGCTCCCTCAGGTCCTCCTCCTCCCTCCACCTCTCTGTGCCCCCTGCCCGTCTCAGCACCATGGGGAGCAGAGCTTTCAGTCGCTCTGCTCCCCAACTCTGGAACTCACTCCCACCAGACATCACAAACTCTGACTCACTACCCCTCTTCAAATCAAAACTCAAAACCCATCTGTTCCAATCTGCATTCCCTGCTTCATTTGAACTTGGTGTTACTCTGCTTGTTGTTTTGATTTATTTTATCCTGTTGTTTTATTTGTTGTGTTTTAATCTGTCTGTAAAGTGACCTTGAGTGTTTTGAAAGGCGCTTCTAAATAAAATGTATTATTATTATTATTATTCTTAAACTCACCACCAAGTCCACCTCTGAATGGCTTAAAAACAAAAAGAAGGTTTTGGAGTGGCCTGGTCAAAGTCCGGACTTGAATCCGATTGAGATGCTGTGGTATGACCTTAAACAGGCCGTCCATGCTGGAACCCTCCAGTGTGGCTGAATGAAAACAATTCTGTGAAGAGGAGTCGGCCAAAACTCATCCAGAGTGATGTTAAAGACTCATCCCCAGTTATCACAAACACTTGATTACAGTTATTTCCTCCAAGGGAGGCACAACCACTTATTAGGTTTAGGGGGCAAATCCTTTTTCACACAGGGTCAGGAGGGTCTGGATCACTTTATTCCCTTTAGAAATAAAATCATCATTTCAAAACAGCATTTAATGTTTACTCTGGTTATCTTTGTCTCATATTAAAATTTGTTTGATGATCTGAAACATTTAAGTGTGAAAAATGTGCAAAAATATAAGAAATCAAGAAGGGGGCAAATCCTTTTTCACAGCACTGTAGATGGTGGAAACATCAAAGTTGTTGTCTGCCTATTGATTTCATGTTTCAGTGAATCTGCAACCAGATTTGATGGTGTTGTTGTTTCTACTGGGACATGATGTTTGTGTATGTTTCTATTTGTTCCTCTCTCTCTTCTTGTCTACTCTCTGCTACATTTGAGGATGGCTGACAGCCAAGTTCAACACTGATTGATATCATTTCAAAAAGCCATAAACACACAACCCCTCAGTATAAAGACAGTCCTAGTCCCAGTTAGAGGATGGTACCTGTTATTTGAAGATCTGCTCTCAATGACTTGAAACATTGGACTCTTCCAGACTGTTAAACTGGGTTCAGACACACACTCTGTAAAGTTGTCTCTCTACAGACTCAGTCAGGTGTTGTGTACAGATTTCTGCTTCAGTTTGACCTCCTCTGATGACAGAGGAGGAGGAGGAGGAGGAGCAACACAAAGAATATGAACTGTTTCATGTTGGAACTGAAGAGCAGCTGTGTTCCCTCTACTGCTGTCTCTACTGTTCATTAACTACAAGTGACAACAATGCAGCTTCATTTCATTTGGATGATGATCATCTCCTTTCATACTGGTAAGTGCTGAGAAGATGGAGCCTGATGGAGGACATTGGAAAACTTGGACCTGATTTGATAAACACATCTCTTTAAAACAGAAACTAAGTATATGAATTTATATTTAGCGTCACAGTAAGATGTTTCTTTCTTTCTTTTCTAGGATCCTCTGAGGATTTAATACGACCACTCAGAGATACAATGCTGGTTTCTGAGGGAGACAGTGTGACTCTCTCCTGCAAGTATTCTGGCTCTTCACAAAACCTCTTCTGGTATCAACACAAGTCCAGATCATATCCACATTTACTAATAGGAGAATATTCAGAGGGACCAGCAGGGATGTCTTCCAAACATGACAGAGACTCAAAGCAGTTTGACCTGGAGATCTCCTCTGCTGCACTGAGTGACTCTGCTGTGTACTACTGTGCTGTGAGGCCCACAGTGACAGGAAACACCAACACTCTGTACAAAAACACAACGTGTCTCTCTGACATGCTGCTAACAGCTTCTGCTTGTGTTGATACTTTTACCTCCACCAGAGGGAGACATCAAGTAGTTCATACTCCACATCAACACTGAGTTCATCCATTGGCTCATTCTGAACTGCTGCTGAGAAGAGAAGTACTGTCACACTGACAGACTGACAAACTTCAGCTAGTTCCTCCTGTTGATTGAATCCTTGTTGTAGAGATGGAGCGTTGGCTGTGGATCATTCTGGCTGCTCTTTTCTTTGGTAAGATAACTCCACATGTTTCCTCCCAGAACACTTGACCTTTCTACAGAGCTACACATTTACTGATTTGATTGAAGTGACCTGGACAAAAAGCAGAAAAGGATATTTCTTCAGTATTTCTCACTTTGCAAACGTCACTAGTATTAACCTCCATGAGTCAGTTGTTACCATAGCTATTCCATCATGCTATTCTTTGTGTCTGTGTACCTCTAGGGTCAGCTAATTCTTCAAACCTTCTGTTTGTTCTCCTTCAGTCAACTGTTTTTATTATTCATCTCTTCCTCTGCATGCTCTGTTCCTCTTCAGGGTGTAAAGGAGAAGACACAGTGACCCAGCCAGCAGAGGATGTTGTTGCTTCAGAGGGAGACACTGTCACACTTGGCTGTACGTTTGAGACAACTAGAACGAATCCCTATTTGTTCTGGTACAGACAAGAAGTTGGTGATTTCCCAAAGTACATGCTGAGATGTTTCTCAGAAAACACATATTTTGCTCCTGGGATCAACGAGGACAGATTTAATGCTGCAATCAACGAGAAATCAGTTCCTCTGAAGATCCAGAAGCTTCAGCTGACTGACTCTGCTGTGTACTACTGTGCTCTGAGGCCCACAGTGACAGGAAACACCAACACTCTGTACAAAAACCTTTGGAGCAAACACAACACAATACTCCACAACATCCACTAGAGGGCGTCTCTCCCTCTCCAACTTAAATTGAGTGTGGTGATGGAGACTAAATCATGAGTGTATTTTTCTGTCGATGTAAAAAGGGAAATGAAGAATGGTTCAAACACAGAGCTACAGAAGGTTTTGTTGTGTATTGAAAAAGCAGTTTTTCAACAATTGAACAATGATCTCATGATAAATGACTGTTCTGATGTCTTCCAATCAGGATTCCGATCACAGCACAGAGACCGCTCTTGTCAAGGTCCTCAATGATATTCATTTAAACACAGACAATGGCAAAATTTCAGTTTTGGTATCACTTGATCTCAGTGCTGCTTTTGATACGGTTGACCACAAGATACTACTGGACAGACTTGAACACTGGGTGGGACTCTCTGGTGCAGTACTAAATTGGTTTAAGTCCTATTTAAATGACTGGGACTATTTTGTGTCTAAAGGTAATCACACATCTGAGTGGATGAAAATGGTGTGTGGAGTACCTCAGGGATCCATTCTGGGGCCTCTGCTGATCAACATCTACATGCTCCCCTTAGGTCAGATAATAAGAAACAACAAAATAAAACACCATAGCTATGCAGATGACACACACATTTACATCAGCATATCACCAGGGGATTATAGTCCCATACAAACACTGAGGAAATGCATTGAACAAATCAAGGACTGGACGAGACAGAACTTTCTTCAGTTCAACAAAGAAGAAACTGAAATGATTGTTTTTGGAGGAAGAAAGGTTAAAGGTTACTGCTCAGCTCCAATCTGCACAGATGAAATGTTCAAACCAAGCCAGAAACCTTGGTGTAGTCTTAGACTCAGACCTTCATTTCAGCAGCCACATTAAGACCATTACAAAGTCCGCCTACTATCACCTTCAGAATATATCAAGGGTTAAAGGACTCATGTCTCAGCAGGATGCAGGAAAACTCCTCCATGCATTTATCTTTAGCAGACTAGACTACTGTAACGAGGTCTTTACAGGACTCCCTAAGAAGTCCATCAGAGGACTGCAGCTCATACAGAATGCTGCTGCTCCAGTCCTAACAAGGACCAACAAAGTAGACCACATCACTCCAGTTCTTAGATCTCTACACTGGCTTCCTGTCTGTCAGAGAGTAGACTTTAAAATCCTGCTGATGGTTTATAAAGACCTGAATGGGTTAGGCTGATCTGCTGCTACTGTATGAACCACCTGGACCTCTGAGGTCCTCAGGTCCTGGTCTGCTTTCAGTCCCTAGAGTCAGAAGGAAACATGGTGAAGCAGCGTTTAGTCATTCTGCTCCACATATCTGGAACACACTCCCTGAAAGCTGCAGGTCTGCTCCAACTCTCACCTCTTTAAATCAAAGACTAAGACCTTTTATTTCCCACTGCCTTCCTATCTTAGCTCATTATTGATTTATTGTATTGTTTGAAATATATTTCTAATGTTCCTTTTCTTTTCTGTTTTATTATATTTGTCATTTTAATTCTGTTCTTTAATGCCTGTCTGAATGTTTCCAATGCTGTTAATGTTTGAATGTAAAGCACATTGAGTTGCCCTCAGGTATGAAATGTTCTATAGAAATAAAGCTGCCTTGCCTTGCCTTGCCTAAAATGTTGTCCTTACTTCAGCATCAAAGTAAGGGTCTCAGGAAATCAGGTCCTTCTCATTCTGTGATGTAGAGCTGAAGACTTTCTTTCAGCTCATTTCATGTTCATCCACAGACTTTATATCATTGAGGATCAAATCAAAAGACTTCAGATGCACAGCTACAGTCTGTCTTGTGTTTGTAAAACAAAGAAGAGGAGTTGGACTCTAAATCATTGCAGCTATCTCTCTGACACTGAGTGTAAGTGAAGGAGTGAGAATCACAGATCTAAGAGCAGACAGACTGATCCAAGGAGGAGCTAAGCTGTTACTGAACTATAGCAGAGAGAGGAACTTCAACATCAGCAGACAGCAAGACTAAAACACAAACACTGAGTCAACATGCAGACGTTACACACTTGTGTTGTTTCACTGCTTTATCTCTCTATTCTATCAGGTATGTTGGATTAATCAGCATGACCATAATATCATCTGCTGAACCATCAATCTTTGACTTTCAAAAGTAATAATATAATGATGTTTCTTCCTCCAGGTGTGAGCTGTGAAGATCTCACTGCAGAGAGGAAAGAAGAGTCCGCTTTAGAGAACAGCTCTGTTACTCTGTCCTTCAGATACTCCAGAGCTGCTGCTCTCAGTGATTATTTCTTCTGGTATAGACAAGATCCAGGAGAACCACCACAGTTCCTCATCTCTCACACAGGGACAGGAACACCATTATCAGGTCCAGTTCTTGGACTGTCTTTTACAGTAAGTGGGGATCGTGTGGATCTCCAGATCTCCTCTGCTGCACTGAGTGACTCTGCTGTGTACTACTGTGCTGTGAGGCCCACAGTGACAGGAAACACCAACACTCTGTACAAAAACACAACGTGTCTCTCTGACATGCTGGTGGAACATTGTCTTCATGTGCTTTAACCTCCACTAGAGGGCCAAATGATCAAGTAGTTGCTCCACTTCTCCAGCACCTGCCTTCAAATAACTGCTGCTGAGAAGAGAGTTCTAGTCACTCTGGATTAAAGAGCTTCAGCTAGTTCCTCCTGTTGATTGAATCCTTGTTGTAGAGATGGAGCGTTGGCTGTGGATCATTCTGGCTGCTCTTTTCTTTGCTCAGTCACAAAGTACAAGATGATTTGATTCCTTTTTGCATGTTGCTGTGTTTTTTACAAACTGATTACTTCTTCAAACTAGTTTTTCTTTGATACATTTTGAATTGAACTCTTCTTTTATGTTCTCTTCTTCTCCAGAGTGTAAAGGAGAAGACAGAGTCATTCAGACAGCAGGAGATGTCACTGCTTTGGAAGGAGATCCAGTCACACTTGAATGTTCATTTGAGACCTCTTTTGGGAGTCCAACTTTGTTCTGGTACAAACAAGAAGTTGGTGATTTCCCAAAGTACATGCTGAAATGTTTCTCAACAACAACAGAATTTGCTCCTGAGACCGACAAAGACAGATTTAATGCTTCAATCAAGGAGAAATCAGTTCCTCTGAAGATCCAGAAGCTTCAGCTGACTGACTCTGCTGTGTACTACTGTGCTCTGAGGCCCACAGTGACAGGAAACACCAACACTCTGTACAAAAACCTTTGGAGCAAACACAACACAATACTCCACAACATCCACTAGAGGGAGACATCATCAAGCAGGTGTTGCTCTTCCTCTGTGTTCAACCATCCTGACAATAAAAAGGCTGCTGTGAAGAGAACAGTTGTCACTCTGAATGATGAACATCAGCCTGTTCCTCCTGTAGATTCAAACCTGGTAGAGATGGGGCGTTGGCCGTGGATTATTCTGAGCGCTCTTTTATTTGGTGAGATAGAAAGATTTCTAAACATTGATGTAAACTGGGGTTCAGAGCACAAATCTCTGAACAGCTGAGATGGTTCACAGCAACACTGTACATTTGACAGTTTGCACTGATTAACAGTGTTAGTATAACTGCTTCATTTCCTCTACTTTACAGGGTTTATAACTGCAGACACAATCTCTCCTGTCAGAGAAGAAGTCAGAGGAACAGAAGGACAACCTGTGACACTCTCATGTATCTATCAGACAACAGAGGAGAATGTTCTCCTCCACTGGTACAGACATCAGTCTGACCTTCAGGCACCTCAGTTTATACTCTGGAAAGGAGCGAGATCATATAGCAGTTACAAATATATTCCAGACACACGATATGAATCTGCAACAACAAGTAGCTCAACTGAACTGACCATAAAGAAGCTAACCCTGGCAGACACAGCTCTCTACTACTGTGCTTTAGACACACAGTGATACAAAGTGTAGAAGAGGCTGTACAAAAACCTGAACACAGATATCTGACTGCTCTTCAAAGAGGAGGGAAGTGGTATTCAAACCACAGCTTCATATCAGAAGGATTGTGTTTTATCAGAGTCACTGTGGTTCCAGCTGCTCATCACACACTGAGGGAGGACCAAATACACATTCATGAATAACCTACTTGTTCAGTAGAGTGACTGCAGTAGGGGAATGTCTAATTCTATATCTATCTAATTCTATATCATCTTCCTGTTTCCATAATAATCATGTCTCATGTGGCCTATTTGGATATCAAAATAAAGGTATTAATATTTCATGTATTTCTAGAAATAGCTGTTGAAGTGTTAAATCTCCTTAATGTGGTCATTAAATCTCCCCTGGTAATTAAAGGTGGACCATCCCATTCAGCAGGACCTGTGGAGCAGGGGGACCTCATCTGGCCATTCAATCTTTCTTCATAGCAGCTCAACATGTCAGGAAAATAAACTTCAGATGATCCTTTAAAAAAGTGATGAAGATGAGGAGCAGCTTCATGAAGAGGGCTGTGAGATCAAGGCTTACCGGGCCACACAAAAAACAGTTCTGGACCGTGAGGAAGGGTACCCAAAGCTGTCCGGAGCCACAAAGACAATCCACGGCATCCCATCCACCTCCACACCATCAGAGAGGATATTCTCAAAGGCAGGACTGACTGTCAACAAAGCATGGAGCGCACCTCTGCCTGTGAACACCAGGGTTTCCTTCATGCACTGATTGAAAAGACTGGAGGGGACAAAGACCTGATGAAAGACCTCTTCCTTATTTAACAATGTCACTTTGATGTTTATGGGGCGGTGGCCTCAGTTGAGTTTTTCTCCTTCATCACTTTGTTGTTTTTGTGTGCAGTATACAGTGCTCAGTATAAATGAGTACACCCCTAACAGATGTGTTAGGAACCTTTAGTTTCCTTTCAGGATCAGTAGTTTTTTGGGATACAATACTATGAACTACTCCCACACATGTGGGCCATTGATTGAAAACAAGATTTGTTCATTTGTGCACAGAAAAAAGTATTTTTTCTCACAAATTCATCAAAGACCATGTTGCAAAAATGAGTACACCCCAATGAAAGTCTTAGGAGCTAAGCTACATCTTGGACTACAAAATTCTAATAGACAAGAATTCAACCCCAGGTGAGTCTAATCATTTATCAGCAGACCCCTGACTATAAAAGGACTTTACTTAACAGAGAAAACCCCTCCCATTTCATGCTGTCAGTAATGGCTCCACATGGAAGAGAACTTTCACAAGACCTGAGAAAGAAGATCATTTCTTTTCACAAGAAAGGTGAAGGCTACAAGAAGATCAGCAAAGCTTTACTCATCAGTCAGAATACTGGAGCCAAAGGGATCCAGACATTTAAAGAGGATGGATTTGCAACAGTCCCTCAGAGACGTCCAGGCCGTCCCAGGTAGTTAACACCCTGACAGGAGCGTCTTCTGGTGAGAAGGGTTGAAGGAAACCGCCGTGCAAGTTCACTGCAGTTAGCTGAAGAGGTAGAAAGTCAAACTGGAGTGACCGTTTCCCGAGACACAATACGGCACACACTGCAGAGGAATGGCCCGCATGGGTGTCGCCCCCGAAGGAAGCCTCTCCTGAGGCCCGTGCACAAAAAAAAGCCCGCCTAGGATTTGCCAGGGACCAGGCTGATAAAGGTGAGGACGACTGGGACCCTGTACTCTGGAGTGATGAGACCAAAATGAATGTTTTTGGAACTGATGGCTTCAAAAGTGTCTGGTGTCTGAAGGTGAGGAGTGTAAGGAGAAATGCATAGTGCCTACTGTAAAACATGGAGGTGTTAGTGTCCTCATGTGGGGCTGCATGAGTGCTGCTGGGGTCAGGGAGCTTCACTTCACTGATGGAATCATGAGTTCACAGATGTACTGCTCTGTACTGAAAGAGAAGATGCTGCCATCACTCCGTGCCCTCGGTCATCATGCACCTTTCCAACATGACAATGATCTAAACACACGTCTAAGGCCACAGCTGGAGGTCTGAAGAAGAACAGGGTGAAAGTGATTCAGGGGCCAAGTATGTCTCCTGATCTGAACCCCATGGAACACATGTGGGGAATTCTGAAGAGAAAACCTGAGCATCACTCTCCATCAGGCATCAAGGCACTGAAAGAGGTCATCCTCCAAGAATGGAAAAAGATTGATGAAGCAATATGTCGGCAACTTGTCGAGAAGACTCGGTGCTGTCCTTAAAATCATGGAGGTCAAACAAAATATTACATCTAGCAGTTTTTGTTGTGTATTCATTTATGCTGCAATTATTTTGAGTAAAACTGAAGATTTTGTAATGAAAGTTATATTATTAACCTTACTGTCATGATATGAATTAAACAATGTTCTATGACACTCAGTTTTGCCAACATTTTAAAATGATTCTTGTGTTAATTGAGAAATGTATTAAAATCTTACTTTTCAAAGAGAGTGTGCTCTTTAATGCTGAGCACTGTAGATGAAGAAATACAAGTTCTACACCTTTCTGTTGTCCATTTGACTTCAAGCTATGAGCCTCTTAATGTGTATGGTTGTGTAATATCATCATATGGTCACCATGATGCAGACTATGAATCACCACCATGAGCAAAACCTGAAGGATCTGATACGACCAAGGAAATCCTTAATCAGGGTCACCCCTAGACTGCAGCATCCTCTCCTCCTCTGTGTGTCCTGTTAGTTCCAAAGTCAAGGATCCAGCCCACCAGACTGTTCCTGAAATCAAACTCATCTAAAGCCTTGGAGCTGAAATGGGGGGTTGGATGGTATTAAAAGCAGAGGAGCACAAACAAGAGTCCTGGCATGAGTCCATTACCATCCAAAGGTCTGAGAAGCTTGTTCAGCAGAGTGACTGCAGCATCCTCTCCTCCTCTGTGAGGCCTGTATGCAAACTGCATGGGATCCAGTACATGTTCAGCTTGCCTCAGGATCTCAGACCTAACCAGTTTCTCTAAACCTTTCATAAATACTGAGGTCAGGCTGTGATTGGTTACAGCTGTTAGTTGATGGAATAACTCAGGGCTGAGAATGAGACCTGTCACTGTGATCAGGCTCCTCCTCCTAATCCTCCAACTTAGTGTTGATGTAGACTCAACAGAGAGATCACAGCCTTCTTTAGACTTGCTGTAGCTCAGAGTTATTAACACTGCAGATATGATGCCTCTGTTTATCTCAGTGTTGCTGGCTGCTGTGTGTCTTGGTATGAACTCTAACTCTGTTTATTTGATATCATTCCAGCACTGACATCAATCTTTAACACTGATCTAATATTACTTGTTGCTGTTTAACAGAATGCAGAGGACAAAAAGACAACGTGCTGCAACCAGAAGGAGATGTGACTGCTCCTGAAGGAGAGACTGTCACACTGAGCTGTCAATATACCAGCAGCTTTTCAAATAATTATCTCTACTGGTACAAACAGGAGGGAAACAACAGCCCCACATTCATCCTGAGTCGCGTCAGAGGAGATGAAGGAAACACACCAGATGAGTTTAAGAAGAGGTTTTCCTCCACACTGAATTCCTCGTCCAAATCAGGATCAGTTCCTCTGAAGATCCAGAAGCTTCAGCTGACTGACTCTGCTGTGTACTACTGTGCTCTGAGGCCCACAGTGACAGGAAACACCAACACTCTGTACAAAAAACCTTTGGAGCAAACACAACACAATACTCCACAACATCCACTAGAGGGAGACATCATCAAGCAGGTGTTGCTCTTCCTCTGTGTTCAACCATCCTGACAATAAAAAGGCTGCTGTGAAGAGAACAGTGGTTCTCAAAGTGGGGTCCTGGGACCCCTGGGGGTCCTTGAACCATAGCGTGGGGGTCTGTGAAATAATTAGAATACATTTCTAATAAATGATAAATTGTGCTGAGTCATTACAAACAGCAGATCCACCATTGTTCTGATACCATCTGGTGTCTGAAGGGATATGTGAGTCTTGCTCCTGTTAATGTTCTGAAAGTGTTTCAGATCAATTAGTTGAAAAGTCTAAATGCTGTCATGTTGAGTCCACAAGGAATGAAATGACCCTCTGTTTTAAAGGATACAAGTGGGATTTACTGGATTCAGATTGAAGTGTTCTCTGTTTATCACTATGGTACAGGTCTGAAGGATTTACATTGATACCTTTTACAATACAAATAGTTCCAAGAGGAACTAAGAGTGCAAATGGTAGGAAGCATGAGCTTTAGTGATGGGAAGTTCAGCTCTTTACAGAGAACCGGCTCTTTGAACTCGACTCCCAAAGAAGAGCCGACTCTAGGGTTAGGGTTAGGGTTAGGATTAGGGTTAGGGTTAGGGTTAGGGTTAGGGTTAGGATTAGGGTTAGGGTTAGGGTTAGGGTTAGGGTTAGGGTTAGGGTTAGGGTTAGGGTTAGGGTTAGGGTTAGGGTTAGGGTTAGGATTAGGGTTAGGGTTAGGGTTAGGATTAGGGTTAGGATTAGGGTTAGGGTTTGGGTTTGGATTAGGGTTAGGGTTAGGGTTAGGGTTAGGGTTAGGGTTAGGGTTAGGGTTAGGATTAGGGTTAGGGTTAGGGTTAGGGTTTGGATTAGGGTTAGGGGTAGGGTTAGGGTTAGGGTTAGGGTTTGGATTGAGGTTAGGGGTAGGGTTAGGGTTAGGGTTAGGATTAGGGTTAGGGTTAGGGTTAGGATTAGGGTTAGGATTAGGGTTAGGGTTAGGGTTAGGATTAGGGTTAGGGTTAGGGTTAGGATTAGGGTTAGGGTTAGGGTTAGGGTTAGGGTTAGGATTAGGGTTAGGGTTAGGGTTAGGGTTAGGGTTAGGATTAGGGTTAGGGTTAGGGTTAGGGTTAGGGTTAGGGTTAGGGTTAGGATTAGGGTTAGGGTTAGGGTTAGGATTAGGGTTAGGATTAGGGTTAGGGTTTGGGTTTGGATTAGGGTTAGGGTTAGGGTTAGGGTTAGGGTTAGGGTTAGGATTAGGGTTAGGATTAGGGTTAGGGCTAGGGTTAGGGTTAGGGTTAGGGTTAGGATTAGGGTTAGGGTTAGGGTTAGGGTTTGGATTAGGGTTAGGGGTAGGGTTAGGGTTAGGGTTAGGGTTTGGATTGAGGTTAGGGGTAGGGTTAGGGTTAGGGTTAGGATTAGGGTTAGGGTTAGGGTTAGGATTAGGGTTAGGATTAGGGTTAGGGTTAGGGTTAGGATTAGGGTTAGGGTTAGGGTTAGGATTAGGGTTAGGGTTAGGGTTAGGGTTAGGATTAGGATTAGGGTTAGGGTTAGGGTTAGGATTAGGGTTAGGGTTAGGGTTAGGGTTAGGATTAGGGTTAGGGTTAGGGTTAGGGTTAGGGTTAGGATTAGGGTTAGGGTTAGGGTTAGGATTAGGGTTAGGGTTAGGGTTAGGGTTAGGGTTAGGATTAGGGTTAGGGTTAGGGTTAGGATTAGGGTTAGGATTAGGGTTAGGGTTTGGGTTTGGATTAGGGTTAGGGTTAGGGTTAGGGTTAGGGTTAGGATTAGGGTTAGGATTAGGGCTAGGGTTAGGGTTAGGGTTAGGGTTAGGATTAGGGTTAGGGTTAGGGTTAGGGTTAGGATTAGGGTTAGGGTTAGGGCTAGGGTTAGGGTTAGGGTTAGGGTTAGGATTAGGGTTAGGGTTAGGGTTAGGGTTTGGATTAGGGTTAGGGGTAGGGTTAGGGTTAGGGTTAGGGTTTGGATTGAGGTTAGGGGTAGGGTAAGGGTTTGGATTAGGGTTAGGGTTAGGGTTAGGGTTAGGGTTAGGGTTTGGATTAGGGTTAGAGTTAGGGTTAGGGTTTGGATTAGGGTTAGGGTTAGGGTTAGGGTTAGGGTTAGGGTTTGGATTAGGGTTAGGGTTTGGATTAGGGTTAGGGTTAGGGTTAGGGTTAGGGTTTGGATTAGGGTTAGGGTTAGGGTTAGGGTTTGGATTGAGGTTAGGGGTAGGGTAAGGGTTTGGATTAGGGTTAGGGTTAGGGTTAGGGTTGGGATTAGGGTTTGGATTAGGGTTAGGGTTAGGGTTAGGGTTAGGGTTTGGATTAGGGTTTGGATTAGGGTTTGGATTAGGGTTAGGGTTTGGATTAGGGTTAGGGTTAGGGTTGGGATTAGGGTTTGGATTAGGATTAGGGTTAGGGTTAGGGTTAGGGTTAGGGTGGGTTATGGTTAGAACCAGAACCAAAGAGAACCAGAGCCAAACTAAACCAGAACCGAACAAGAACCGGACCGAACCGAACCAGAACCGGACCGTACCAGAACCGGATCGTACCAGAACCGGACCAGAACCGAACCAGAACCGAACCAGAAATGAACCAGAACCAAACCAAACCGAACCGAACCAGAACCGAACTAGAACCAGAACGGGACCAGATCCAAACCAGAACCGAACCAGAACCAAACAAAACCGAACCGGACCAGAACCGAACCAGAACTGGACCGTACCAGAACCGGACCAGAACCGAACCAGAACTGAACCAAACCGAACCGAACCAGAACCGAACTAGAACCCTACCAGAACTGAACCAGAACTGAACCAGAACCGAATCAGAACCGAACCAGTACCGAACCAGAACCAGAACCGAACCAGAACCGAACCAGAACCGGACCAAACCAGAACCGAACCAGATCCGAACTCACGGCAACCGAACCAGAACCAAACTGGATCAAACATCATTAATGTCCTCAGCTTGGATGGTCTGATCCGGTTTCTCCTCTCAGTGAGTATTTGCCCGGTCTTTGAGAAGAACCCTAACCCTAACCCTCTCTGAAGGAACAGATGAAGCCACGATACACAGCCTCCCCTCCATCACCTGGATCCTATATCCTCACACGTGATTGGCCGCATGGCCGCCATGCTGACCAATCAAAACAAAGTTCTGCTGTGAGCAGAGCTGGGGCTGAGCACTGAGAGAGCTAAGCAGGGACAGGAACTAACTGGGAGCCGGCTCTCTCTGGATGTGAGCCGGCTCTTCTGATCCACTATAAAGCATGGACTCTCAGAGCCGCAGCTTCTGATCAGGACACATCACTAATGTGTTTAATCTGTGTTACAATCATGAGGGGGTCCTTGGACAGTTTCCTCACCTGTAAGGGGTCCCTGGCTCCAAAAGGTTTGAGACCCCCTGGTCTAGAGTCTTCTCCCTCATGAGACATTTGTGATGAAGAGCTTCAGAAATGAATAGTTTGAACATATGAGTCTCCTCCTCCTGACTGCAGAGGAGCTTCATGACAGAGACCTGTGTGATTGAAGCTGTGATCATCAGACCAAACACAGCTCACCAAAGTGACTCCTACTGATCCTTCAGTTCCAGCATTTCTCTCTGCTAACATGGACAAACTTGCTGCTGCTGCTGTGTTCATGGTTTCAGTCATTTTCAGTATGTGTGAATGTTTGATAAGAAAGATATCTAACTTTGAAAAGAACTCTAGTGATGACATTTTGTATGTTAAAGTTAAGATAAGTTATGCTTTATGAAAAGAGTTCATTTCAGTAACATCTGATGAAGATTCAATTGATGCACTGCCTTGTGTCTCCAGGTGTGAGCTGTGAAGATCTCACTGCAGAGAGGAAAGAAGAGTCCGCTTTAGAGAACAGCTCTGTTACTCTGTCCTTCAGATACTCCAGAGCTGCTGCTCTCAGTGATTATTTCTTCTGGTATAGACAAGATCCAGGAGAACCACCACAGTTCCTCATCTCTCACACATCAGCTGGGATAATATCAGATCCAGATCCTAGACTGTCTTTTACAGTAAGTGGGGATCGTGTGGATCTCCAGATCTCCTCTGCTGCACTGAGTGACTCTGCTGTGTACTACTGTGCTGTGAGGCCCACAGTGACAGGAAACACCAACACTCTGTACAAAAACACAACGTGTCTCTCTGACATGCTGGTGGAACATTGTCTTCATGTGCTTTAACCTCCACTAGAGGGCCAAATGATCAAGTAGTTGCTCCACTTCTCCAGCACCTGCCTTCAAATAACTGCTGCTGAGAAGAGAGTTCTAGTCACTCTGGATTAAAGAGCTTCAGCTAGTTCCTCCTGTTGATTGAATCCTTGTTGTAGAGATGGAGCGTTGGCTGTGGATCATTCTGGCTGCTCTTTTCTTTGCTCAGTCACAAAGTACAAGATGATTTGATTCCTTTTTGCATGTTGCTGTGTTTTTTACAAACTGATTACTTCTTCAAACTAGTTTTTCTTTTGATACATTTTGAATTGAACTCTTCTTTTTATGTTCTCTTCTTCTCCAGAGTGTAAAGGAGAAGACAGAGTCATTCAGACAGCAGGAGATGTCACTGCTTTGGAAGGAGATCCAGTCACACTTGGATGTTCATTTGAGACCACTGACCCATACCCCTATTTGTTCTGGTACAAACAAGAAGTTGGTGATTTCCCAAAGTACATGCTGAAACTTTACGCAGGTACAAAAGAATTTGCTCCTGGGACCGACAAAGACAGATTTAATGCTTCAATCAAGGAGAAATCAGTTCCTCTGAAGATCCAGAAGCTTCAGCTGACTGACTCTGCTGTGTACTACTGTGCTCTGAGGCCCACAGTGACAGGAAACACCAACACTCTGTACAAAAACCTTTGGAGCAAACACAACACAATACTCCACAACATCCACTAGAGGGAGACATCATCAAGCAGGTGTTGCTCTTCCTCTGTGTTCAACCATCCTGACAATAAAATCCTTTGACTGTTTGAAACTGTTCATCTGATTGGCTAACGTCTAATGTGTAGGAGAGGTAAACACGCATGCTCGTCCTTAATCCCAACAAGATGGAGGAGGGAGACGACATGTAGACCCAGCTGAAGGCCCCCGTAAAGCTGAAGACTCATTCAAAGACAAAGACCATCCCTGGTAACACTTTGAGCCCAGAAGGCAGAGAACGGGCTGGAGTGAGTCAGGCAACATTCATCAGAGGATTTCTTCTCCTCAGTGAAGTCCAGAGGTCACAAGATACACTGGAGCTGGATGGGGACCTTGGCTGTGCCTCAATCCAGATGGGTCTCCTCCACTTATACCCTCATATCAAACAGAGTCTCTCAAACTATATAATGGCCATCCTGCCCCAGGATGGATTCTACTAACTTTGAAACCCATTGCTGCTCAAACAGCAAGTACAGGGTGAAATGGTCCAAACATGGACACATGAGTCCAAAGAAAAGCTTTCACAAGTATTCAGAAGTAAACCTGCCGCCATTACCCCCATCCTGAAGAAACCTGTACTCCATCCTGACAATATGTGTAACTTTCAGCCCATCTCCAACCTCCCCTTTAAATCCAGTCCCTCCCACCTCACCAATAACATTCATTTTGAACCATTTCAATCTGGCTTCAGTCCCCAGCACAGCACAGAAAATCCCATCCCAGCCCTCCATCCCCTCAGAACAAGTGCTCTGTTGCTTTATTGTTGTGCTCTAAGATGGAAATGAAGACATGTTCTATCTCTGGATGCAGAAATAATCCCACTGAATGAACTGACAGACAATCTCAAAGCTTTTTCTCTGGCCCGCCCATTTCCCCTTGCCTCAACCAATGAGATGATCTCTCTCACCAGAGCAGAAATGATGGAGGATGTAAAATCCCACTCAGCTTCATGTTGAGGGAACGCCTCTGCAGCAAGGAGGCGTCTTGGCTTTAACATCCTGGAGCAGTGGAAGAACATCATCATCATCATCTGTTGGAACTCTGAAGACATGTTCCTTTACTCCTTTCTACTTTTCTATCACTTTATAGGTGAGTGTTACAAAAAGCTTCTGACTGTAATTTCACCTGCTGTATCAAACACATATCTGATCAACAATGTGTACGTGCAGATATTTCTGTGTGAGCTACATTTTCAAGAGACAGAAGAAGACTTTTAGTTTAGGAAGAAACTCACAATGATCAAAGAAAACAAATGAAGGAAGGAACTGTTTCTGAAGTCTCTTGATGTGGCTAACAGACTGACATGAACAATACTCATTTTACAGCCCTGGCCTCCATGGTCACTATAAAACCAGAATCAACTGAAGAACATGTTGAAGAGGGGAGAAACATCAACCTGACCTGTTCATATGAAGGTGTTATCAACAACATCCAGTGGTACAGACAAAACCAGGGAACCAGACCAGAGTTCCTGCTCTCCATCACAGAGAGCAGATTAATTCATCCACTTGACTCTGGTTTCTTAGCTGACATTAACAAAGAGGAGAAACGTGTAGATCTGGAGATCTCCTCTGCTGCACTGAGTGACTCTGCTGTGTACTACTGTGCTCTGAGGCCCACAGTGACAGGAAACACCAACACTCTGTACAAAAACCTTTGGAGCAAACACAACACAATACTCCACAACATCCACTAGAGGGCGTCTCTCTCTCTCTCTGGTAAACTTTGACAGAATGTTCTAATAAAGATCAGATTGCTGTTGTTTGATAAGATAAGATAAATTAAGTTCTGACTTTGGTGTTTTTAAAATAATGATATCAACTCTGTCATTTGTGATGTTAAATGTATGTAACTACATAAAGTAATAAGATGTAGTGTTGAATTTAACCAGGTTATTACACGTGTAATAACAGTGTTTCAAACTGAGAGACTGTTCAGAGACAGGTTGATAGGAGCCTCTCCTCCAAACTGTGCTGCTGATCTTTTAACCTCCACCAGAGGGCGTCATCATCCAGAAGGGATGCACTTTGTGAGCACTGAGTTGAACCTCTCTCCAATAATAAGAAGTGCTGCTGAGGACACAGGTACTGTCACAGTGAACACTGAGCTCCAGCTCGTTCCTCCTGTTGATTGAATCCTTGTTGGAGAGATGAAACGTTGGCTGTGGATCATTCTGGCTGCTCTTTTCTTTGGTGAGAGAGAAAACATGACATGTGTGACCTTCTGTTTTAGCTGAAGGGAACACGTTCAGCTTTAAAACCTTCAGTTTGAACTGTTTTACTTTGAACCTGTCTTTGATGTTTCATGGTTCCCTTTCAGAGTTTTTAAATGTCCTCTTTTAAAGTCTTTCTTCTGCCCGGTGTCAGGATGTCTTCATGTCTGCTGTGAAGCACTTTGATTTCCTTGTTGCTGATATGTGCTTTATTAAATAAACTGGCATTGACGTGTTAAACATTAACTGCTTGATTAAGTTTGATGGATCAATAGAAGGAAAATAATTCTGTCAGCATGTCTCTCTGTAAAACTCCTTTTCTTCACTTTATTATTGAGAGTTCAAATCCTGAATATTAAACATGTCTGTGTTTCAGACGGTCTAGTTTGGGGATTCTTTAAACCTTCTGATGTTTCTCCCTGAAAATCTTTGAATTCATCTCTTCATCTGTTTCTGTTCTCGTCTCCTCAGAGTGTAAAGGAGAAGAGAGAGCGACCCAGCCATCAGGAGAGGTCGTTGCTACTGAAGGAGACAACGTCACACTTGAATGTTCATTTGAGACCTCTTATGGGAGTTCAACTTTGTTCTGGTACAAACAAGAAGTTGGTGATTTCCCAAAGTACATGCTGAGATGTTTCTCAGAAAACACAGATTTTGCTCCTGGGACCGACAAAGACAGATTTAATGCTGCAATCAAGGAGAAATCAGTTCCTCTGAAGATCCAGAAGCTTCAGCTGACTGACTCTGCTGTGTACTACTGTGCTCTGAGGCCCACAGTGACAGGAAACACCAACACTCTGTACAAAAACCTTTGGAGCAAACACAACACAATACTCCACAACATCCACTAGAGGGAGACATCATCAAGCAGGTGTTGCTCTTCCTCTGTGTTCAACCATCCTGACAATAAAAAGGCTGCTGTGAAGAGAACAGTGGTTCTCAAAGTGGGGTCCTGGGACCCCTGGGGGTCCTTGAACCATAGCGTGGGGGTCTGTGAAATAATTAGAATACATTTCTAATAAATGATAAATTGTGCTGAGTCATTACAAACAGCAGATCCACCATTGTTCTGATACCATCTGGTGTCTGAAGGGATATGTGAGTCTTGCTCCTGTTAATGTTCTGAAAGTGTTTCAGATCAATTAGTTGAAAAGTCTAAATGCTGTCATGTTGAGTCCACAAGGAATGAAATGACCCTCTGTTTTAAAGGATACAAGTGGGATTTACTGGATTCAGATTGAAGTGTTCTCTGTTTATCACTATGGTACAGGTCTGAAGGATTTACATTGATACCTTTTACAATACAAATAGTTCCAAGAGGAACTAAGAGTGCAAATGGTAGGAAGCATGAGCTTTAGTGATGGGAAGTTCAGCTCTTTACAGAGAGCCGGCTCTTTGAACTCGACTCCCAAAGAAGAGCCGACTCTAGGGTTAGGGTTAGGATAAGGGTTAGGGTTAGGATTAGGATTAGGGTTAGGGTTAGGGTTAGGGTTAGGGTTAGGATTAGGGTTAGGATTAGGGTTTGGATTAGGGTTAGGGTTAGGGTTAGGCTTAGGGTTAGGGTTAGGGTTAGGCTTAGGGTTAGGGTTAGGGTTAGGGTTAGGGTTAGGGTTAGGGTTTGGATTAGGGTTAGGGTTAGGGTTAGGGTTAGGCTTAGGGTTAGGGTTAGGCTTAGGGTTAGGGTTAGGGTTAGGGTTAGGGTTAGGATTAGGGTTAGGGTTAGGGTTAGGATTAGGGTTAGGATTAGGGTTTGGATTAGGGTTAGGGTTAGGGTTAGGCTTAGGGTTAGGGTTAGGCTTAGGGTTAGGGTTAGGGTTAGGGTTAGGGTTAGGATTAGGGTTAGGGTTAGGGTTAGGATTAGGGTTAGGATTAGGGTTTGGATTAGGGTTAGGGTTAGGGTTAGGCTTAGGGTTAGGGTTAGGGTTAGGGTTAGGCTTAGGGTTAGGGTTAGGGTTAGGGTTAGGGTTTGGATTAGGGTTAGGGTTAGGGTTAGGGTTAGGGTTAGGGTTAGGATTAGGGTTAGGGTTAGGGTTAGGATTAGGGTTAGGATTAGGGTTTGGATTAGGGTTAGGGTTAGGGTTAGGCTTAGGGTTAGGGTTAGGCTTAGGGTTAGGGTTAGGGTTAGGGTTAGGGTTAGGGTTTGGATTAGGGTTAGGGTTAGGGTTAGGGTTAGGATTAGGGTTTGGATTAGGGTTAGGGTTAGGGTTAGGCTTAGGGTTAGGGTTAGGGTTAGGATTAGGGTTTGGATTAGGGTTAGGGTTAGGGTTAGGGTTAGGGTTAGGATTAGGGTTAGGGTTAGGGTTAGGATTAGGGTTAGGGTTAGGGTTAGGGTTAGGGTTAGGGTTAGGGTTGGGGTTAGGGTTAGGGTTAGGGTTAGGATTAGGGTTAGGATTAGGGTTAGGGTTAGGGTTAGGGTTAGGGTTAGGATTAGGATTAGGGTTAGGGTTAGGGTTAGGGTTAGGATTAGGGTTAGGGTTAGGGTTAGGGTTAGGGTTAGGGTTGGGATTAGGGTTAGGGTTAGGGTTAGGGTTAGGGTTGGGATTAGGGTTAGGGTTAGGGTTAGGGTTAGGGTTAGGGTTTGGATTAGGGTTAGGGTTAGGGTTAGGGTTAGGGTTAGGGTTAGGGTTTGGATTAGGGTTTGGATTAGGGTTAGGGTTAGGGTTTGAATTAGGGTTAGGGTTAGGGTTAGGGTTAGGGTTAGGGTTAGGATTAGGGTTTGGACTAGGGTTAGGGTTTGGATTAGGATTAGGGTTTGGATTAGGGTTAGGGTTAGGGTTAGGGTTGGGATTAGGGTTAGGGTTAGGGTTAGGATTAGGGTTAGGGTTGGGATTAGGGTTTGGATTAGGGTTAGGGTTAGGGTTAGGGTTAGGGTTTGGATTAGGGTTTGGATTAGGGTTAGGGTTAGGGTTAGGGTTAGGGTTAGGGTTGGGATTAGGGTTAGGGTTAGGGTTAGGGTTAGGGTTAGGGTTAGGGTTTGGGTTTGGTTTTGGATTAGGGTTAGGGTTAGGGTTAGGGTTTGGATTAGGGTTAGGGTTTGGATTAGGATTAGGGTTAGGGTTAGGGTTAGGGTTAGGGTTTGGATTAGGGTTTGGATTAGGGTTAGGGTTAGGGTTTGGATTAGGGTTAGGATTAGGGTTAGGGTTAGGGTTAGGGTTTGGATTAGGGTTAGGGTTTGGATTAGGGTTAGGGTTTGGATTAGGGTTAGGGTTAGGGTTAGGGTTTGGATTAGGGTTAGGGTTTGGA
The DNA here is from genome assembly GCF_009762535.1 of Notolabrus celidotus. Taxonomy (NCBI): domain Eukaryota; kingdom Metazoa; phylum Chordata; class Actinopteri; order Labriformes; family Labridae; genus Notolabrus; species Notolabrus celidotus. The sequence goes on along the minus strand of NC_048286.1, from coordinate 34,066,406 downwards.
TTAGGGTTTGGATTAGGGTTAGGGTTAGGGTTTGGATTAGGGTTTGGATTAGGGTTTGGATTAGGGTTTGGATTAGGGTTAGGGTTAGGGTTTGGGTTAGGGTTAGGGTTAGGGTTAGGGTTTGGGTTAGGGTTAGGGTTTGGATTAGGATTAGGGTTAGGGTTAGGGTGGGTTAGGGTTAGGGTTAGGGTGGGTTAGGGTTAGAACCAGAACCAAAGAGAACCAGAACCAAACTAAACCAGAACCGAACAAGAACCGGACAAAACCAGAACCGGACCGTACCAGAACCGGACCGTACCAGAACCGGACCAGAACCGAACCAGAACAGAGCCAGAAATGAACCAGAACCGGACCGAACCAGAACCGGACTGAACCAGAACCGGACCGTACCAGAACCGGACCAGAACCGAACCAGAACCAAACCAAACCGAACCGAACCAGAACCGAACCAGAACCCTACCAGAACTGAACCAGAACTGAACCAGAACCGAACCAAACCAAACCAGAACCGAACCAGAACTGAACCAGAACCAGAACCGGACCAGATCCAAACCAGAACCGAACCAGAACCGGACCAAACCAGAACCAGACCGTACCAGAACTGGACCAGAACCGAACCAGAACCGAACCAGAAATGAACCAAAACCGGACCGAACCAGAACCGGACCGTACCAGAACCGGACCAGAACCGGACCAGAACCGAACCAGAACCAAACCAAACCGAACCGAACCAGAACCGAACCAGAACCCTACCAGAACTGAACCAGAACTGCACCAGAACTGAACCAGAACCGAACCAAACCAAACCAGAACCGAACCAGAACCGAACCAGAACCGGACCAGATCCAAACCAGAACCGAACCAGAACCGGACCAAACCAGAATCGGGCCAGAACCAATCCAGAACTGAACTCAAGCAAACAGAACCAGAACCAGAACCAAACTGGATCAAACATTACTAATGTCCTCAGCTTTGATGGTCTGATCCGGTTTCTCCTCTCAGTGAGTATTTGCCCGGTCTTTGAGAAGAACCCTAACCCTAACCCTCTCTGAAGGAACAGATGAAGCCACGATACACAGCCTCCCCTCCATCACCTGGATCCTATATCCTCACACGTGATTGGCCGCATGGCCGCCATGCTGACCAATCAAAACAAAGTTCTGCTGTGAGCAGAGCTGGGGCTGAGCACTGAGAGAGCTAAGCAGGGACAGGAACTAACTGGGAGCCGGCTCTCTCTGGATGTGAGCCGGCTCTTCTGATCCACTATAAAGCATGGACTCTCAGAGCCGCAGCTTCTGATCAGGACACATCACTAATGTGTTTAATCTGGGTTACAATCATGAGGGGGTCCTTGGACAGTTTCCTCACCTGTAAGGGGTCCCTGGCTCCAAAAGGTTTGAGACCCCCTGGTCTAGAGTCTTCTCCCTCATGAGACATTTGTGATGAAGAGCTTCAGAAATGAATAGTTTGAACATATGAGTCTCCTCCTCCTGACTGCAGAGGAGCTTCATGACAGAGACCTGTGTGATTGAAGCTGTGATCATCAGACCAAACACAGCTCACCAAAGTGACTCCTACTGATCCTTCAGTTCCAGCATTTCTCTCTGCTAACATGGACAAACTTGCTGCTGCTGCTGCTGTGTTCATGGTTTCAGTCATTTTCAGTATGTGTGAATGTTTGATAAGAAAGATATCTAACTTTGAAAAGAACTCTACTGATGACATTTTGTATGTTAAAGTTAAGATAAGTTATGCTTTATGAAAAGAGTTCATTTCAGTAACATCTGATGAAGATTCAATTGATGCACTGCCTTGTGTCTCCAGGTGTGAGCTGTGAAGATCTCACTGCAGAGAGGAAAGAAGAGTCCGCTTTAGAGAACAGCTCTGTTACTCTGTCCTTCAGATACTCCAGAGCTGCTGCTCTCAGTGATTATTTCTTCTGGTATAGACAAGATCCAGGAGAACCACCACAGTTCCTCATCTCTCACACATCAGCTGGGATAATATCAGATCCAGTTCCTGGACTGTCTGCTGCAATGAGTGACAAAAACCATCGTGTGGATCTCCAGATCTCCTCTGCTGCACTGAGTGACTCTGCTGTGTACTACTGTGCTGTGAGGCCCACAGTGACAGGAAACACCAACACTCTGTACAAAAACACAACGTGTCTCTCTGACATGCTGGTGGAACATTGTCTTCATGTGCTTTAACCTCCACTAGAGGGCCAAATGATCAAGTAGTTGCTCCACTTCTCCAGCACCTGCCTTCAAATAACTGCTGCTGAGAAGAGAGTTCTAGTCACTCTGGATTAAAGAGCTTCAGCTAGTTCCTCCTGTTGATTGAATCCTTGTTGTAGAGATGGAGCGTTGGCTGTGGATCATTCTGGCTGCTCTTTTCTTTGCTCAGTCACAAAGTACAAGATGATTTGATTCCTTTTTGCATGTTGCTGTGTTTTTTACAAACTGATTACTTCTTCAAACTAGTTTTTCTTTTGATACATTTTGAATTGAACTCTTCTTTTTATGTTCTCTTCTTCTCCAGAGTGTAAAGGAGAAGACAGAGTCATTCAGACAGCAGGAGATGTCACTGCTTTGGAAGGAGATCCAGTCACACTTGAATGTTCATTTGAGACCTCTTTTGGGAGTCCAACTTTGTTCTGGTACAAACAAGAAGTTGGTGATTTCCCAAAGTACATGCTGAAACTTTATGCAGATACAACAGAATTTGCTCCTGGGACCGACAAAGACAGATTTAATGCTGCAATCAAGGAGAAATCAGTTCCTCTGAAGATCCAGAAGCTTCAGCTGACTGACTCTGCTGTGTACTACTGTGCTCTGAGGCCCACAGTGACAGGAAACACCAACACTCTGTACAAAAACCTTTGGAGCAAACACAACACAATACTCCACAACATCCACTAGAGGGAGACACACCCCTGAAAAGAAAACCTCCAATGATTGGTGTGATGGGATCTTGGTAGCGTTCTGGATCTATTCATGTTCAGATCTGAGTGTCTCCTGGTGTAAGATTATGCTGAGGCCTGCTAGGTCCATCTTCAGGTCCCAGGCCTCTTTAGGAGCAGAGTATCCTCTCTCCTAGGAGTTGTAGAGTCTCTCAGAGTCAGAAGACAGAGCTGGGTGATAAGAGAAAGCTGCCATAACAGTCAAGGTCCTCTTCCTAAATCCTGATCACACACCTATGATAGTGATGCTCGGGGACTTGACCCACTTCAAGCTCCCCTCCCAAAGTTTAAAGGGTTTGGTGAGCCTAGCCACTACAGCTGCCAAGAAATGCATCACGTCTCAGTGGAATCATGTCCACCCTCCAAACATTATTCAATGGATTAATGAGGTCAGTTCATGTGCTCCTTTGGAGAAAACAACCTGCTCCATCAGAGGTAGCCCACAGCTGTTTCACAAGACCTGGGACCCCTGGGTGGCATTTAGAGAGTCCGGTCAACACAATATTTACCTTATAGATACTTCATCTGTATTCAGACGTCAGCAACCTGTAGATGTGTGAGTAAGGTGTAAGGGGAAGATCTACACTGGCTCCTTTTAAAATCTAGAACAGAATTTAAAATCCTTCTTTTAACCTACAAAGATCTTAAAAATCAGCCCCCCTCATATCTTAAAGACCTCATAGTGACCCCTCTAGACCACTACGCTCCCAACATGCAGGCCTGCTCATCGTACCTGAAGTCTCTAAAAGTAGTATGGGAGGTAGAGCCTTCAGTTCTCAGGCCCCTCTCCTTTGGAATCATCTACCAGTCAGGGTCCGGGAGGCAGACACCCTCTCTACTTTTAAGAGTAGGCTTCAAACTTTCCTTTTTGATAAAGCTTATAGTTAGAGCTGGATCAGGCTTGGACCAGGTCTTAGTTCTGCTGCTATAGGCTTAGACTGACACACTGGGATCCTATCCCACCCCTTCCCTGTATGTGTATGTGCATGTTACATTGTAAATGTAGGTGCAGCTCTTCCTGTCATGGCATGGTTTTGTTCTATGTTTTGTTCTACTCTGTTGTGTTTTGGTCACTGTTTGTCTGAATAAGAATGAAGAACAATGAATAAACTGAATGGTCTAAAAAGTCAATCCTGATCATATCTGTTGGTGAGACTCAGAGTCTCCAAGCTAGAACACCGCCGCCTCTACAAACTCTGATGATAACCATAGTCTAGGTCTGAGTATCTCACTGTAGCTTCATCTGAGGGGAGAAATACCAGACCAGAGGGATGCTCTGAAAGAACGGACTTTGCATTGCTCTGCACTCTCCTGCCTGTGTGCTGTTAATGTCATTTCTCCTCTGCAGAGCTCGACACGAACTATCAGAACGTAAGCCATCAGAGTCTCCTGAGTCTTCATTGTATGAGAGTCAAGTTAATAATCCAAGAATCCACCACAAGCAGGATGATGTGTTTAGTGTAGAGCTGTTAGTTGATGGAATAACTCAGGGCTGAGAATGAGACCTGTCACTGTGATCAGGCTCCTCCTCCTAATCCTCCAACTTAGTGTTGATGTAGACTCAACAGAGAGATCACAGCCTTCTTTAGACTTGCTGTAGCTCAGAGTTATTAACACTGCAGATATGATGCCTCTGTTTATCTCAGTGTTGCTGGCTGCTGTGTGTCTTGGTATGAACTCTAACTCTGTTTATTTGATATCATTCCAGCACTGACATCAATCTTTAACACTGATCTAATATTACTTGTTGCTGTTTAACAGAATGCAGAGGACAAAAAGACAACGTGCTGCAACCAGAAGGAGATGTGACTGCTCCTGAAGGAGAGACAGTCACACTTAGATGTCAATATACCAGCAGTTCAACAAATAATTATCTCTACTGGTACAAACAGGAGGGAAACAACAGCCCCACATTCATCCTGAGTCGCGTCAGAGGAGATGAAGGAAACACACCAGATGAGTTTAAGAAGAGATTTTCCTCCACACTGAATTCCTCGTCCTACTCAGGATCAGTTCCTCTGAAGATCCAGAAGCTTCAGCTGAGTGACTCTGCTGTGTACTACTGTGCTCTGAGGCCCACAGTGACAGGAAACACCAACACTCTGTACAAAAACACAACGTGTCTCTCTGACATGCTGGTGGAACATTGTCTTCATGTGCTTTAACCTCCACTAGAGGGCCAAATGATCAAGTAGTTGCTCCACTTCTCCAGCACCTGCCTTCAAATAACTGCTGCTGAGAAGAGAGTTCTAGTCACTCTGGATTAAAGAGCTTCAGCTAGTTCCTCCTGTTGATTGAATCCTTGTTGTAGAGATGGAGCGTTGGCTGTGGATCATTCTGGCTGCTCTTTTCTTTGCTCAGTCACAAAGTACAAGATGATTTGATTCCTTTTTGCATGTTGCTGTGTTTTTTACAAACTGATTACTTCTTCAAACTAGTTTTTCTTTTGATACATTTTGAATTGAACTCTTCTTTTTATGTTCTCTTCTTCTCCAGAGTGTAAAGGAGAAGACAGAGTCATTCAGACAGCAGGAGATGTCACTGCTTTGGAAGGAGATCCAGTCACACTTGAATGTTCATTTGAGACCTCTTTTGGGAGTCCAACTTTGTTCTGGTACAAACAAGAAGTTGGTGATTTCCCAAAGTACATGCTGAAACTTTATGCAGATACAACAGAATTTGCTCCTGAGTTCGACAAAGACAGATTTAATGCTGCAATCAAGGAGAAATCAGTTCCTCTGAAGATCCAGAAGCTTCAGCTGACTGACTCTGCTGTGTACTACTGTGCTCTGAGGCCCACAGTGACAGGAAACACCAACACTCTGTACAAAAACCTTTGGAGCAAACACAACACAATACTCCACAACATCCACTAGAGGGCGTCTCTCCCTCTCCAACTTAAATTGAGTGTGGTGATGGAGACTAAATCATGAGTGTATTTTTCTGTCGATGTAAAAAGGGAAATGAAGAATGGTTCAAACACAGAGCTACAGAAGGTTTTGTTGTGTATTGAAAAAGCAGTTTTTCAACAATTGAACAATGATCTAATGATAGCAAACACAACACAATACTCCACAACATCCACTAGAGGGAGACATCATCAAGCAGGTGTTGCTCTTCCTCTGTGTTCAACCATCCTGACAATAAAAAGGCTGCTGTGAAGAGAACAGTTGTCACTCTGAATGATGAACATCAGCCTGTTCCTCCTGTAGATTCAAACCTGGTAGAGATGGGGCGTTGGCCGTGGATTATTCTGAGCGCTCTTTTATTTGGTGAGATAGAAAGATTTCTAAACATTGATGTAAACTGGGGTTCAGAGCACAAATCTCTGAACAGCTGAGATGGTTCACAGCAACACTGTACATTTGACAGTTTGCACTGATTAACAGTGTTAGTATAACTGCTTCATTTCCTCTACTTTACAGGGTTTATAACTGCAGACACAATCTCTCCTGTCAGAGAAGAAGTCAGAGGAACAGAAGGACAACCTGTGAAACTCTCATGTAACTATCAGACAGGAGATGAAGGTGTTTCACTCCACTGGTACAGACATCAGTCTGACCTTCAGGCACCTCAGTTTATACTCTGGAAAGGAGCGAGATCATATAGCAGTTCCAAATATATTCCAGACACACGATATGAATCTGCAACAACAAGAAGCTCAACTGAACTGACCATAAAGAAGCTAACCCTGGCAGACACAGCTCTCTACTACTGTGCTTTAGACACACAGTGATACAAAGTGTAGAAGAGGCTGTACAAAAACCTGAACACAGATATCTGACTGCTCTTCAAAGAGGAGGGAAGTGGTATTCAAACCACAGCTTCATATCAGAAGGATTGTGTTTTATCAGAGTCACTGTGGTTCCAGCTGCTCATCACACACTGAGTAGAGAACGTAAAGAAAGACAGAGTGTCAGCTCTCATCTTCACTTTCTCTCCCTGGCAGCTAAGAGTCAGTTAGAGGAATGCTGAGGTACATGCATTTATTTCTAGCAGGTTAGATTACTGCAACGGTCTGTTCACAGGACTCTCAAAACAAGTCGTTCAGCAACTTCAGCGTATTCAAAATGCTGCTGCACGAGTCCCCAGAGGAAAAGACATTTAGAGAGATCTCAAAGTGTTTCATTTCTGTCTCCTAGACAACAAGGAGATCTGTTTGAAAGCACAATGAGACGATAGCTTATGTCTCCTGTTTCTCATTCTTGCCTCCAGAAAGAAGTTGTAAAAAGTCTCAGCTTAGTCTCCCTTTAGTTCCAAAGGAGATCTGGTTCCATTCCCGGCCGGTCGACCATCTCCTGCATGTCTTCCCCCGCTCTCTGCTCCACACATGTCCTGTCTCTCTTCAGCTGTCCCATACGGTGAAGGCAAAAAGGCCAAAAATCTAACTTTGTAAATAATAATAAGTGAGTAATAATCCGTCTTTTCTATGAACAGATTAATGGTGACTCTAATGCTGAAGTCAGCTGTCTTTGAAAAGGCCAATAATAAGAGTAAATGTCAAACACAGATGGAAGCAGAGACAGAAAAGATGGAGGCTGAAGCCAGAAATAAACACACTGACCCAAATAAAAGACATTCATGCTGAACAAGCATCATCCTGCCAGCCAATCACCTGACTTCTTCCATCATTAGAAGAAGAAGCATCACAGCAGGGTACACTCTGTATCTGAGGAGGAGGTGAAGGGAGGAGACACACTCTGAGTGAGCTTCAGAACATTCACAGTGTTGGTTCTAACAGTCAGCTCACATCTCTGAGATGGAGTCAGTGCACTTCAGTCTGCTCTCCAGAGTGTTTCTGATCCTACTAACAGGTAGGTGAGACTACTAATCCTACACAGATCAATCCTTCACTTTAACAGGACAACCCTTTAAAGCAGGAAATCACAGAGAGTTCATTTCTTCCTCCAGGTGTGAGCTGTGAAGATCTCACTGCAGAGAGGAAAGAAGAGTCCGCTTTAGAGAACAGCTCTGTTACTCTGTCCTTCAGATACTCCAGAGCTGCTGCTGGAGATTATTTCTACTGGTATAGACAAGATCCAGGAGAACCACCACAGTTCCTCATCTCTCACACAGGGACAGGAACACCATTATCAGGTCCAGTTCTTGGACTGTCTTTTACAGTAAGTGGGGATCGTGTGGATCTCCAGATCTCCTCTGCTGCACTGAGTGACTCTGCTGTGTACTACTGTGCTGTGAGGCCCACAGTGACAGGAAACACCAACACTCTGTACAAAAACACAACGTGTCTCTCTGACATGCTGCTAACAGCTTCTGCTTGTGTTGATACTTTTACCTCCACCAGAGGGAGACATCATCAAGTAGTTCATACTCCACATCAACACTGAGTTCATCCATTGGCTCATTCTGAACTGCTGCTGAGAAGAGAAGTACTGTCACACTGACAGACTGACAAACTTCAGCTAGTTCCTCCTGTTGATTGAATCCTTGTTGTAGAGATGGAGCGTTGGCTGTGGATCATTCTGGCTGCTCTTTTCTTTGGTAAGATAACTCCACATGTTTCCTCCCAGAACACTTGACCTTTCTACAGAGCTACACATTTACTGATTTGATTGAAGTGACCTGGACAAAAAGCAGAAAAGGATATTTCTTCAGTATTTCTCACTTTGCAAACGTCACTAGTATTAACCTCCATGAGTCAGTTGTTACCATAGCTATTCCATCATGCTATTCTTTGTGTCTGTGTACCTCTAGGGTCAGCTAATTCTTCAAACCTTCTGTTTGTTCTCCTTCAGTCAACTGTTTTTATTATTCATCTCTTCCTCTGCATGCTCTGTTCCTCTTCAGGGTGTAAAGGAGAAGACACAGTGACCCAGCCAGCAGAGGATGTTGTTGCTTCTGAAGGAGATCCAGTCACACTTAGATGTTCATTTGAGACCACTGTTACATACCCCAGTTTGTTCTGGTACAAACAAGAAGTTGGTGATTTCCCAAAGTACATGCTGAAACTTTACGCAGGTACAACAGAATTTGCTCCTGGGACCGACAAAGACAGATTTAATGCTGCAATCAAGGAGAAATCAGTTCCTCTGAAGATCCAGAAGCTTCAGCTGACTGACTCTGCTGTGTACTACTGTGCTCTGAGGCCCACAGTGACAGGAAACACCAACACTCTGTACAAAAACCTTTGGAGCAAACACAACACAATACTCCACAACATCCACTAGAGGGCGTCTCTCCCTCTCCAACTTAAATTGAGTGTGGTGATGGAGACTAAATCATGAGTGTATTTTTCTGTCGATGTAAAAAGGGAAATGAAGAATGGTTCAAACACAGAGCTACAGAAGGTTTTGTTGTGTATTGAAAAAGCAGTTTTTCAACAATTGAACAATGATCTAATGATAAATGACTGTTCTGATGTCTTCCAATCAGGATTCCCATCACAGCACAGAGACCGCTCTTGTCAAGGTCCTCAATGATATTCATTTAAACACAGACAATGGCAGAATTTCAGTTTTGGTATGACTTGATCTCAGTGCTGCTTTTGATACGGTTGACCACAAGATACTACTGGACAGACTTGAACACTGGGTGGGACTCTCTGGTGCAGTACTAAATTGGTTTAAGTCCTATTTAAATGAGCGGGACTATTTTGTGTCTAAAGGTAATCACACATCTGAGTGGATGAAAATGGTGTGTGGAGTACCTCAGGGATCCATTCTGGGGCCTCTGCTGATCAACATCTCCATGCTCCCCTTAGGTCAGATAATAAGAAACAACCAAATAAAATACCACAGCTATGCAGATGACACACACATTTACATCACCATATCACCAGGGGATTATAGTCCCATACAAACACTGAGGAAATGCATTGAACAAATCAAGGACTGGACCAGACAGAACTTTCTTCAGTTCAACAAAGAAGAAACTGAAATGATTGTTTTTGGAGGAAGAAAGGTTAAAGGTTACTGCTCAGCTCCAATCTGCACAGATGAAATGTTCAAACCAAGCCAGAAACCTTGGTGTAGTCTTAGACTCAGACCTTCATTTCAGCAGCCACATGAAGACCATTACAAAGTCCGCCTACTATCACCTTCAGAATATATCAAGGGTTAAAGGACTCATGTCTCAGCAGGATGCAGAAAAACTCCTCCATGTGTTTCTCTTTAGCAGACTAGACTACTGTAACGGGGTCTTTACAGGACTCCCTAAAGAGTCCATCAGAGGACTGCAGCTCATACAGAATGCTGCTGCTCCAGTCCTAACAAGGACCAACAAAGTAGACCACATCACTCCAGTTCTTAGATCTCTACACTGGCTTCCTGTCTGTCAGAGAATAGACTTTAAAATCCTGCTGATGGTTTATAAAGACCTGAATGGGTTAGGCTGATCTGCTGCTACTGTATGAACCACCTGGACCTCTGAGGTCCTCAGGTCCTGGTCTGCTTTCAGTCCCTAGAGTCAGAAGGAAACATGGTGAAGCAGCGTTTAGTCATTCTGCTCCACATATCTGGAACACACTCCCTGAAAGCTGCAGGTCTGCTCCAACTCTCACCTCTTTAAATCAAAGACTAAGACCTTTTGATTTCCCACTGCCTTCCTATCTTAGCTCATTATTGATTTATTGTATTGTTTGAAATATATTTCTAATGTTCCTTTTCTTTTCTGTTTTATTATATTTGTCATTTTAATTCTGTTCTTTAATGCCTGTCTGAATGTTTCCAATGCTGTTAATGTTTGAATGTAAAGCACATTGAGTTGCCCTCAGGTATGAAATGTTCTATAGAAATAAAGCTGCCTTGCCTTGCCTTGCCTAAAATGTTGTCCTTACTTCAGCATCAAAGTAAGGGTCTCAGGAAATCAGGTCCTTCTCATTCTGTGATGTAGAGCTGAAGACTTTCTTTCAGCTCATTTCATGTTCATCCACAGACTTTATATCATTGAGGATCAAATCAAAAGACTTCAGATGCACAGCTACAGTCTGTCTTGTGTTTGTAAAACAAAGAAGAGGAGTTGGACTCTAAATCATTGCAGCTATCTCTCTGACACTGAGTGTAAGTGAAGGAGTGAGAATCACAGATCTAAGAGCAGACAGACTGATCCAAGGAGGAGCTAAGCTGTTACTGAACTATAGCAGAGAGAGGAACTTCAACATCAGCAGACAGCAAGACTAAAAACACAAACACTGAGTCAACATGCAGACGTTACACACTTGTGTTGTTTCACTGCTTTATCTCTCTATTCTATCAGGTATGTTGGATTAATCAGCATGACCATAATATCATCTGCTGAACCATCAATCTTTGACTTTCAAAAGTAATAATATAATGATGTTTCTTCCTCCAGGTGTGAGCTGTGAAGATCTCACTGCAGAGAGGAAAGAAGAGTCCGCTTTAGAGAACAGCTCTGTTACTCTGTCCTTCAGATACTCCAGAGCTGCTGCTGGAGATGATTATTTCTTCTGGTATAGACAAGATCCAGGAGAACCACCACAGTTCCTCATCTCTCACACATCAGCTGGGATAATATCAGATCCAGATCCTAGACTGTCTGCTGCAATGAGTGACAAAAACCATCGTGTGGATCTCCAGATCTCCTCTGCTGCACTGAGTGACTCTGCTGTGTACTACTGTGCTGTGAGGCCCACAGTGACAGGAAACACCAACACTCTGTACAAAAACCTTTGGAGCAAAGGAACCAGACCTCCAGGAGGTCCACTAGAGGGCGTGGTACACTGTCAAACATCAGTGATTCACTCTCCAATGAATCAATCTTTCTGAGATGAAGTTTCTGAAATCAAACCAACTAGAGGTGTTTCTTTGGAAGGCAGACCATCTCTTTAAAAGTTCTTCTCTGGCCCCGCCCACTGCTGTGGAACTCAACCAATGAGAATCCCTCTCTCTCCAGATCAGAAAGGAGAAACTGAGAGCTCAGTCAGCTCAGCGTTGAGGAGAAGAGCTGAGCAGCAAAGAGGCTTCTTTGTGTTTTCATTCTATAACAGTAGAAGAACATTACTCTCCTGCTGTCTGTTTCAACTCCTCCAAAGACATGTGGCTTTACCTCTTTTTACTTTCCTCTACTTTCATAGGTAAGTGTTAGAACACACATCAAACTTTCACTGCTGGAACCAGATATTTGGTCAACATTTCATAAGAACAGGTTGAACTGGGTAAGGTGACGTTTTCAGTGACTGAGAGAGACGTTTGCTCTTTGAACACTCTCACAATGTTCCAGGATAACAGATCAAGTAAAGGACTGTTTTTCACTCTCTTGGTGTCACAATCTCTGGGAGACCAACTGACATGAATAATACTCATTTTACAGCCCTGGCCTCCATGAGCATCATAACACCAAACAGGACTGAAGAACATGTTGAAGAGGGGAGAAACATCAAACTGACCTGTTCATATGAAGGTGCTATTTACAACATCCAGTGGTACAGACAAAACCAGGGAACCAGACCAGAGTTCCTGCTCTCCATCAGAGAGGACAGATCCATTCATCCACCTGACTCTGGTTTCTTAGCTGACATTAACAAAGAGGAGAAACGTGTAGATCTGGAGATCTCCTCTGCTGCACTGACTGACTCTGCTGTGTACTACTGTGCTCTGAGGCCCACAGTGACAGGAAACACCAACACTCTGTACAAAAACCTTTGGAGCAAACACAACACAATACTCCACAACATCCACTAGAGGGAGACATCATCAAGCAGGTGTTGCTCTTCCTCTGTGTTCAACCATCCTGACAATAAAAAGGCTGCTGTGAAGAGAACAGTTGTCACTCTGAATGATGAACATCAGCCTGTTCCTCCTGTAGATTCAAACCTGGTAGAGATGGGGCGTTGGCCGTGGATTATTCTGAGCGCTCTTTTATTTGGTGAGATAGAAAGATTTCTAAACATTGATGTAAACTGGGGTTCAGAGCACAAATCTCTGAACAGCTGAGATGGTTCACAGCAACACTGTACATTTGACAGTTTGCACTGATTAACAGTGTTAGTATAACTGCTTCATTTCCTCTACTTTACAGGGTTTATAACTGCAGACACAATCTCTCCTGTCAGAGAAGAAGTCAGAGGAACAGAAGGACAACCTGTGAAACTCTCATGTAACTATCAGACAGGAGATGATTATGTTTACCTCTACTGGTACAGACATCAGTCTGACCTTCAGGCACCTCAATCAATCAATCAATCAATCTTTATTTGTATAGCGCCAAATCACAACAAACGTTATCTCAAGACGCTTTTACAAACATAGGAGGTCTAGACCACACTATGTCAAATTATGAACAGAGACCCAACACCAAGACAGGGTAAGACTCAGTCTGACCCCACCTTAATCCACCATGAGCATTGCACATCGCAGTATTTAGCTAGTTACAGTGGTGAGGAAAAACTTCCTTTTAACAGGCAGAACCAGACTCATGTTAGACAGCCATCATGCCTCGACTGAGTTGGGTCTGGAAAGACAGATAGAGGGGAGTAAGAGAGAGAGGTGATAGTGATGAGACGAGTCGTAGAAGCTGTTGCCGCTGGAGTCCAGCACGTCCGTATCAGCTGGAGTCCAGATCGTCCACAGCAGGAGGACGTCAACGGCAGCTCAGAGGAATCTACGAGACAATGGAGCTCAGGGACTCCAGAAAGGTCTATGGTTAGTAACTTTAATGGGACAGGCAGAGTTAAAGTAAGTGATGAAGGGGTTGGGGGGAAGAAGGTGAGCTAGGATCCCAGTGTGTCAGTGTGCCAGTTCCCCCGGCAGTCTAGGCCTATAGCAGCATGACAAAAGCTGGTCCAAGCCTGATCCAGCTCTAACTATAAGCTTTATCAAAAAGGAAAGTTTTAAGTCTACTCTTAAAAGTGGAGAGGGTGTCTGCCTCCCGGACCCTGACTGGTAGATGATTCCAAAGGAGAGGGGCCTGATAACTGAAGGTTCTACCTCCCATACTACTTTTAGAGATTTTAGGTACAACTAGCAAGCCTGCATGTTGGGAGCGTAGAGTTCTAGAGGGGTAATAGGGCACTATGAGCTCTTTAAGATACGAGGGTGCCTGATTTTTAAGGGCTTTGTAGGTTAAAAGAAGGATTTTAAATTCTATTCTACATTTTATTGGGAGCCAGTGTAGAGAAGCTAACACTGGAGAGATGTGCTCTCTCTTCCTAGTTTTAGTCAATACTCGAGCTGCAGCGTTTTGAACTAGCTGAAGAATCTTTAGAGACTTATTGGGGCAGCCTGATAAGAGGGAGTTACAGTAATCTAACCTGGAGGTAACAAATGCATGGACTAGTTTTTCTGCGTCGCTCTGAGATAGGAAGTTTCTAATTTTAGAAATATTGCGCAAGTGAAAACAGGCTGACCTTGAGATTTGCTGAATTTGGGACTTGAAGGATAAATCTTGATCAAATAGGACTCCTAGATTCCTAGCCGAGGTGCTGGATGCCAGACTAATGCCGTCTAAGGTACTTATATTATTAGAAAAAGTCTCTCTGAGGTGTTTGGGGCCAATAACAATCACTTCAGTTTTTCCTGAGTTTAGCAGTAAGAAATTTCTGGTCATCCAGGTCTTTATGTCTTTTAGACAAGCTCCTAATTTAGATAACTGATTGGTTTCTTCTGGCTTCACTGATAAATAGAGCTGAGTGTCATCAGCATAACAATGAAAATTAATAGAGTGCTTCCTCAGTTTATACTCTGGAAAAGAGCGGGATCATGGAGTGGTGAATATATTCCAGACACACGATATGAATCTGCAACAACAAGAAGCTCAACTGAACTGACCATAAAGAAGCTAACCCTGGCAGACACAGCTCTCTACTACTGTGCTTTAGACACACAGTGATACAAAGTGTAGAAGAGGCTGTACAAAAACCTGAACACAGATATCTGACTGCTCTTCAAAGAGGAGGGAAGTGGTATTCAAACCACAGCTTCATATCAGAAGGATTGTGTTTTATCAGAGTCACTGTGGTTCCAGCTGCTCATCACACACTGAGTAGAGAACGTAAAGAAAGACAGAGTGTCAGCTCTCATCTTCACTTTCTCTCCCTGGCAGCTAAGAGTCAGTTAGAGGAATGCTGAGGTACATGCATTTATTTCTAGCAGGTTAGATTACTGCAACGGTCTGTTCACAGGACTCTCAAAACAAGTCGTTCAGCAACTTCAGCGTATTCAAAATGCTGCTGCACGAGTCCCCAGAGGAAAAGACATTTAGAGAGATCTCAAAGTGTTTCATTTCTGTCTCCTAGACAACAAGGATCAGAATCAGCTTTATTCGCCAAGTATGCTTGAACACACAAGGAATTTGACTTCAGTAAACTGTGCTCTCTTTGTACAAGGCAGAATAAGAATAAGAATAAGAACTACAATAAAAAATAAAATAAAATATAATAACAATAACCTTAGCTATAAATACAAAGAAACAACAAATAGCTTGACTAATATGTACAGGCTAGAATAATATGATAAAGTGCAGTGGTGAGTTGCAGAGGTAGTTTTACATTATAAAATAGTAGTTAAATAATACAAAAAATAGAAATATGGAATTCTGCTTGAGAATTGTTGCATTGTATATCTACATGTATATTTACAGAGAGTATTTATCTGACAGGTCTGACACTGTTATGGTTTAGTGTTCATCAGAGTGACAGCCTGGGGGAAGAAACTGTTCTTATGGCGGGTTGTTTTGGCGCACAGTGATCTGTAGCGCCTGCCGGAGGGGAGGAGTTTAAAGAATTTGTGTCCAGGGTGTGAGGGGTCAGCGGTGATGCTACCTGCCCGTTTCCTGGCCCAGGACCGGTACAAGTCCTGGATCGGGGGCAGGTCGACACCGATGATTTTCTCTGCAGTCCTTATAGTCCGCTGCAGTCTGTGTTTGTCTAGTTTGGTTGCAGAGCCAAACCAGACAGTGATGGAGGTACACAGAACAGACTGGATGATGGAGGTGTAGAACATGATCAGCAGCTCCTGGGGCAGGTTGAACTTCCTGAGCTGACGCAGGAAGTACATCCTCTGCTGGGCCTTTTTCCTGATTGTGTCTATGTGGGAGGTCCACCTCAGGTACCGGGAAATAGTGGATCCCAGGAACCTGAAAGAGTCCACAGTAGACACAGTGCTGTTCAGGATGGTGAGGGGGGGGAGTGGGGGGGGGCTTCTCCTGAAGTCCACTGTCATCTCTACCGTCTTGAGCGGGTTCAGCTCCAGATGGTTCTGACTACACCAGAGGGCCAGCTGTTCCACCTCCTGTCTGTAAGCAGACTCGTCTCCGTCCTGGATGAGACCGATGACGGTGGTGTCGTCTGCAAACTTCAGGAGTTTCACCGAAGGGTCTCCTGAGGTGCAGTCATTGGTGTAGAGGGAGAAGAGCAGTGGGGAGAGAACACATCCCTGTGGGGCGCCAGTGCTGATGGTCCGGGTGCTGGATTTGATGCTCCCCAGCCTCACCTGCTGTCTCCTGTCCGTCAGGAAGTTGGTGATCCACTGACAGATGGAGGCCGGCACTGTGAGCTGGGTGAGTTTCTGGTGCAGGATGTCTGGTATGATGGTGTTGAACGCTGAGCTGAAGTCCACAAACAGGATCCTAGCGTAGGTCCTGGGGGAGTCCAGGTGATGCAGGATGTAGTTAAGACCCATGTTGACTGCATCCTCCACCGACCTGTTTGCCCGATAGGCAAACTGCAGGGGGTCCAGCAGGGGGCCTGTGATGTCTTTCAGGTGGCTCAACACTAGTCTCTCGAAGGACTTCATGACCACAGACGTCAGGGCGACAGGCCTGTAGTCATTGAGTCCTGTGATGGTGGGTTTCTTTGGGACTGGGATGATGGTGGAGCTTTTGAAGCATGAGGGCACTTCACACAGCTCCAGCGATGTGTTGAAGATCTTTGTGAAGATGGGGGCCAGCTGCTCAGCACAGACTCTCAGGCAGGAGGGGGACACGCCGTCTGGTCCTGGAGCCTTCTTGGTCTTTTGTCTCTGGAAGAGCTGGATTACCTCATCTTCACAGATCGTCAGCGCAGGTGGGGGGTCAGAGGGGGGTGGGGAGGGGCTTGTGGGGGGGCCAGGTAAATCAGAGTGTTCGGGTGTGGGGTGTGAAAACCTGCAGTAGAAGCTGTTCAGGTCGTCAGCTAGTCTTTTGTTACCTTCAGGGTGGGGGGAGGGTCTCCTGTAGCTTGTAACTTCACGCAGGCCTCTCCAAACTTCTGAGGGGTCGTTGGCAGAGAAGCTCTGTTTTAACTTCTCAGTGTAGCTCCTCTTAGCTACCTTGATCCCCCTCGTCAGTTTGTTTCTGGCCTGCTTGAACAGGTCCCGGTCCCCACTCCTGTAGGCCTCTTCTTTGGCCTGACGCAGCTTCCTCAGTTGAGGTGTGAACCAGGGCTTGTTGTTGTTGTATGTGCGGAAGGTCCTGGTCTGCACACACATGTCCTCACAGAAGTTGATGTATGAAGTCACAGTGTCAGTGAGTTCATTGAGGTTTCCTGATGCAGCTTCAAAAACACTCCAATCAGTGCAATCAAAGCAGGCTTGTAACTCCTGCTTTGACTCCTCCGTCCACTTCTTCACAGTCCTAACTACAGGCTTAGCCGTTTTTAACTTCTGCCTGTAGGTCGGGATGAGATGAATCATGCTGAAACTTTACGCAGATACAACAGATTTTGCTCCTGGGACCGACAAAGACAGATTTAATGCTGCAATCAAGGAGAAATCAGTTCCTCTGAAGATCCAGAAGCTTCAGCTGACTGACTCTGCTGTGTACTACTGTGCTCTGAGGCCCACAGTGACAGGAAACACCAACACTCTGTACAAAAACCTTTGGAGCAAACACAACACAATACTCCACAACATCCACTAGAGGGCGTCTCTCTCTGTTAAAGAAACTCCACTGAGGCCAACAACTAGAAAGCAGAGCAGCAGTATGATGTGTGTACTACAGAGCTATGTTCTAGGTCCTCTTAGTTTTATCTCCATGTTATTGATTGTTGATTTTTAGGCTCTTATTAAAATCAGTTCAATATTAAACTGGTAAACAACATTTGAAGTGCTGCTGTTACAGACCTTCACACAGTTCAAAGACAGCCTGCTCTCAGTCCTTTGTCCACACTGTTGGACTCAAATGTTCATCTCCACCAGAGGGAGACATTATCAGGAAGGTGGTGCACTACGTCTGTACCATCAAAGACTCTGTTAATAAAACCTGCTGCTGAGAACACAACACTTCTCACAGTGAATGTTGAACATCAGCTAGCTCCTCCTGTTGATTTCAACCTTGTTGTAGAGATGGAACGTTGTCTCTGGATGATTCTGGCTGCTCTTTTCTTTGGTAAGATAGAAAGGACACGCTTTATTATTTGACTCATATTTATAGAAACTTGACTTCAGAGTTGAGTTGTTTCTGTCCTCACAGTAACACTCTTCTCTCCTCTGAGCCACATGGACAGAGGAACTTCAATGACTTCATTTCCTCTACTTTACAGGACGAATAGATGGAAACACAATCTCTCCTGTCAGAGAAGAAGTCAGAGGAACAGAAGGACAACCTGTGAAACTCTCATGTAACTATCAGACAG
This sequence comes from Notolabrus celidotus, assembly GCF_009762535.1. Lineage (NCBI taxonomy): Eukaryota > Metazoa > Chordata > Actinopteri > Labriformes > Labridae > Notolabrus > Notolabrus celidotus. Next base: position 34,047,918 of record NC_048286.1, on the reverse strand, counting down.
CAGAGGAGATAGTTTACCTCTACTGGTACAGACATCAGTCTGACCTTCAGGCACCTCAGTTTATACTCTGGAAAAGAGCGAGATCATGGATTGATGAGAAATATATTCCAGACACACGATATGAATCTGCAACAACAAGAAGCTCAACTGAACTGACCATAAAGAAGCTAACCCTGGCAGACACAGCTCTCTACTACTGTGCTTTAGACACACAGTGATACAAAGTGTAGAAGAGGCTGTACAAAAACCTGAACACAGATATCTGACTGCTCTTCAAAGAGGAGGGAAGTGGTATTCAAACCACAGCTTCATATCAGAAGGATTGTGTTTTATCAGAGTCACTGTGGTTCCAGCTGCTCATCACACACTGAGGGAGGACCAAATACACATTCATGACAATCAGAGTGGAATATTCTTCAACAGAACAAATCAGCACACAAGAAGAAATAGATGGTGGAAACATCAAAGCTGCTGTCTGCCTATTGATTTCATGTTTCAGTGAATCTGCAACAAGATTTGATGGTGTTGTTGTTTCTACTGGGACATGATGTTTGTGTATGTTTCTATTTGTTCCTCTCTCTCTTCTTGTCTACTCTCTGCTACATTTGAGGATGGCTGACAGCCAAGTTCAACACTGATTGATATCATTTCAAAAAGCCATAAACACACAACCCCTCAGTATAAAGACAGTCCTAGTCCCAGTTAGAGGATGGTACCTGTTATTTGAAGATCTGCTCTCAATGACTTGAAACATTGGACTCTTCCAGACTGTTAAACTGGGTTCAGACACACACTCTGTAAAGTTGTCTCTCTACAGACTCAGTCAGGTGTTGTGTACAGATTTCTGCTTCAGTTTGACCTCCTCTGATGACAGAGTCAGAGGAGGAGGAGGAGCAACACAAAGAATATGAACTGTTTCATGTTGGAACTGAAGAGCAGCTGTGTTCCCTCTACTGCTGTCTCTACTGTTCATTAACTACAAGTGACAACAATGCAGCTTCATTTCATTTGGATGATGATCATCTCCTTTCATACTGGTAAGTGCTGAGAAGATGGAGCCTGATGGAGGACATTGGAAAACTTGGACCTGATTTGATAAACACATCTCTTTAAAACAGAAACTAAGTATATGAATTTATATTTAGCGTCACAGTAAGATGTTTCTTTCTTTCTTTTCTAGGATCCTCTGAGGATTTAATACGACCACTCAGAGATACAATGCTGGTTTCTGAGGGAGACAGTGTGACTCTCTCCTGCAAGTATTCTGGCTCTTCAACAAACCTCTTCTGGTATCAACACAAGTCCAGATCATATCCACATTTACTAATAGGAGAACATTCAGAGGGACCAGCAGGGATGTCTTCCAAACATGACAAAGACTCAAAGCAGTTTGACCTGGAGATCTCCTCTGCTGCACTGACTGACTCTGCTGTGTACTACTGTGCTCTGAGGCCCACAGTGACAGGAAACACCAACACTCTGTACAAAAACCTTTGGAGCAAACACAACACAATACTCCACAACATCCACTAGAGGGCGTCTCTCTCTGTTCAAGTGTTCCTGGTATGTGATGATCCAGTCTAGAGTCTGAATTTCCTCCTGACTGCAGAGGAGCTTCATGACAGAGAACACTTTGGTTCCAGCTGAGACCGTCAGACTGAACACAACTCACTAAACTGTATTCATACTGATCCTTCAGTTACAGTATCTTCCCTATGAGGCATGGACAAACTCATTGCTGTTCTGCTTTTGTCTTCTGTCATGGGTACGTGTGGAGTTACCAACGTGGAATGGTTTTCCAAATGAGAACTCATTTTAGAACAGAGCTCTAACTCTTACTTGTTGTTGTCCAGTATTCTTCAAATATTTGATTTGATGCTTCTTGAACCACTTTGATATCAGAATAACCTCATTGGTAATCATTAATGATTGTTTGAACAACTAGAAAGACTGATTTATTCTTCTTTTGTTCAGGTGTGAGCTGTGAAGATCTCACTGCAGAGAGGAAAGAAGAGTCCGCTTTAGAGAACAGCTCTGTTACTCTGTCCTTCAGATACTCCAAACAAGCAACTGCTGGAGATGAACTTTACTGGTATCATCAAGATCCAGGAGAACCACCACAGTTCCTCATCTCTCACACAGGGACAGGAACACCATTATCAGATCCAGTTCCTGGACTGTCTTTTACAGTAAGTGGGGATCGTGTGGATCTCCAGATCTCCTCTGCTGCACTGAGTGACTCTGCTGTGTACTACTGTGCTGTGAGGCCCACAGTGACAGGAAACACCAACACTCTGTACAAAAACACAACGTGTCTCTCTGACATGCTGCTAACAGCTTCTGCTTGTGTTGATACTTTTACCTCCACCAGAGGGAGACATCATCAAGTAGTTCATACTCCACATCAACACTGAGTTCATCCATTGGCTCATTCTGAACTGCTGCTGAGAAGAGAAGTACTGTCACACTGACAGACTGACAAACTTCAGCTAGTTCCTCCTGTTGATTGAATCCTTGTTGTAGAGATGGAGCGTTGGCTGTGGATCATTCTGGCTGCTCTTTTCTTTGGTAAGATAACTCCACATGTTTCCTCCCAGAACACTTGACCTTTCTACAGAGCTACACATTTACTGATTTGATTGAAGTGACCTGGACAAAAAGCAGAAAAGGATATTTCTTCAGTATTTCTCACTTTGCAAACGTCACTAGTATTAACCTCCATGAGTCAGTTGTTACCATAGCTATTCCATCATGCTATTCTTTGTGTCTGTGTACCTCTAGGGTCAGCTAATTCTTCAAACCTTCTGTTTGTTCTCCTTCAGTCAACTGTTTTTATTATTCATCTCTTCCTCTGCATGCTCTGTTCCTCTTCAGGGTGTAAAGGAGAAGACACAGTGACCCAGCCAGCAGAGGATGTTGTTGCTTCTGAAGGAGATCCAGTCACACTTAGATGTACATTTGAGACCTCTGATAGGAGTCCAACTTTGTTCTGGTACAAACAAGAAGTTGGTGATTTCCCAAAGTACATGCTGAAACTTTATGCAGATACAAAAGAATTTGCTCCTGGGATCGACAAAGACAGATTTAATGCTGCAATCAACGAGAAATCAGTTCCTCTGAAGATCCAGAAGCTTCAGCTGACTGACTCTGCTGTGTACTACTGTGCTCTGAGGCCCACAGTGACAGGAAACACCAACACTCTGTACAAAAACCTTTGGAGCAAACACAACACAATACTCCACAACATCCACTAGAGGGAGACATCATCAAGCAGGTGTTGCTCTTCCTCTGTGTTCAACCATCCTGACAATAAAAGGCTGCTGTGAAGAGAACAGTTGTCACTCTGAATGATGAACATCAGCCTGTTCCTCCTGTAGATTCAAACCTGGTAGAGATGGGGCGTTGGCCGTGGATTATTCTGAGCGCTCTTTTATTTGGTGAGATAGAAAGATTTCTAAACATTGATGTAAACTGGGGTTCAGAGCACAAATCTCTGAACAGCTGAGATGGTTCACAGCAACACTGTACATTTGACAGTTTGCACTGATTAACAGTGTTAGTATAACTGCTTCATTTCCTCTACTTTACAGGGTTTATAACTGCAGACACAATCTCTCCTGTCAGAGAAGAAGTCAGAGGAACAGAAGGACAACCTGTGAAACTCTCATGTATCTATGAGACAACATATGATTATCCTGCGCTCCACTGGTACAGACATCAGTCTGACCTTCAGGCACCTCAGTTTATACTCTTGAAAGGAGCGAGATCACAGAGCAGTTACAAATATATTCCAGACACACGATATGAATCTGCAACAACAAGAAGCTCAACTGAACTGACCATAAAGAAGCTAACCCTGGCAGACACAGCTCTCTACTACTGTGCTTTAGACACACAGTGATACAAAGTGTAGAAGAGGCTGTACAAAAACCTGAACACAGATATCTGACTGCTCTTCAAAGAGGAGGGAAGTGGTATTCAAACCACAGCTTCATATCAGAAGGATTGTGTTTTATCAGAGTCACTGTGGTTCCAGCTGCTCATCACACACTGAGGGAGGACCAAATACACATTCATGACAATCAGAGTGGAATATTCTTCAACAGAACAAATCAGCACACAAGAAGAAATAGATGGTGGAAACATCAAAGTTGTTGTCTGCCTATTTACAGAGCCTTGTAAAAGTATTCCTGCCTCTTGAACTTCTCCACATTTCCTCATGTCACAAGCACAAACTGAAATGTATTGTATTGGTATTTTATGTGATAGATCAAAACAAAGTAGTGCATGAGTGTGAAGTGAAAGGATATTGATATGTGGTGTTCATGTCTTTGTACAAATTAAAATCTGTAAAGTGTGGCGTGCATATGTATTCAGACCCCCTGACTCAAGACTTTGTTGAACCCCCTTACGCTGCAGTTACAGCTGCAGGTCTTTTGGGGTTTGTCTCTAGCAGCTCTGCACATCTCTAGAGAATGCAATCTTTGCCCATTCTTCTTAGAAAACAGATCCACTTCAGTCAGAATGGACTTCAGGACTTGCCACAGATCCTCAACAGGATTCAGGTCTGGACTTTGTCTGGGTCATTCTAACACATGAGTACATTTGATCTAGACCATCCCATTGTAGCTCTGGCTGTGTGTTTAGGGTTGTTGTCCAGCTGGAAGGTGATTCTCCGGCTCAGTCTCAAGTCTTTTAGAACCTCTAACAGGTTTTCTTCCAGCATGGTCCTGTCTTCAGCTCCATCCATCCTCCCATCAGCTCTGACAGCTTCCCTGTCCCTGCTGAAGAAAAGCCTCCCCACAGCTTGATGCTGCCTCCACCATGCTTCACGGTGGAGATGTCATGTTCAGGATGATGCACAGTGTTCTGTTTCTGCCACACATCATGTTTGCATGGAGACCAAAAAGTCCCCTTTTGGGATCAGCTGAGCAGAGCACCTTCTTCCACATGTTTGCTGTGTCCCCTACATGGCATTTGGCAAACTGCAAACAGGATATGTCATTGCTTTATTTCAACAATGACACTCTTCCATAAAAGCCAGACTTGTGGAGTGCACGACTAATCTTTGTCCTGTGGACAGATCCTCCCACCTGAGCTGTGGGTCCCTGCAGCTCCTCCAGAGTTACCGTCTCTGATCGAGGCTCTCCTTGCTCATCCTGTCAGTTTAGGTGGACGGCCACGTCTTGGGAGGTTTGCAGTTATGCCATACGCTTTCCATTTCTGGATGATGGATTGAACAGTGCTCTGGGAGAAGTTCAAAGCTTGGGATATGTTTGAATAATCTCACCCTGCTTTAAACTTCTCCAGAACTCTATTGCTGAGCTGTCTGGTGTGTTCCTTAGTCTTCAAGATGCTGATGGTTCACTAATGTTCTCTAACAAACCTCTGAGGCCTTCAGAGAGCAGCTGTATTTATACTGAGATTCAAGTATACACAGGTGGACTCTATTTAGTAGTAAGGTGACTTCTGGAGGAAGGTGGTGGCACTGGATTTCATTTAGGGGGGATCAGAGTAAAGGGGGCTGAAACCATGATATACATGATGTTTGTGTATGTTTCTATTTGTTCCTCTCTCTCTTCTTGTCTACTCTCTGCTACATTTGAGGATGGCTGACAGCCAAGTTCAACACTGATTGATATCATTTCAAAAAGCCATAAACACACAACCCCTCAGTATAAAGACAGTCCTAGTCCCAGTTAGAGGATGGTACCTGTTATTTGAAGATCTGCTCTCAATGACTTGAAACATTGGACTCTTCCAGACTGTTAAACTGGGTTCAGACACACACTCTGTAAAGTTGTCTCTCTACAGACTCAGTCAGGTGTTGTGTACAGATTTCTGCTTCAGTTTGACCTCCTCTGATGACAGAGTCAGAGGAGGAGGAGGAGCAACACAAAGAATATGAACTGTTTCATGTTGGAACTGAAGAGCAGCTGTGTTCCCTCTACTGCTGTCTCTACTGTTCATTAACTACAAGTGACAACAATGCAGCTTCATTTCATTTGGATGATGATCATCTCCTTTCATACTGGTAAGTGCTGAGAAGATGGAGCCTGATGGAGGACATTGGAAAACTTGGACCTGATTTGATAAACACATCTCTTTAAAACAGAAACTAAGTATATGAATTTATATTTAGCGTCACAGTAAGATGTTACTTTCTTTCTTTTCTAGGATCCTCTGAGGATTTAATACGACCACTCAGAGATACAATGCTGGTTTCTGAGGGAGACAGTGTGACTCTCTCCTGCAAGTATTCTGGCTCTTCAACTTACCTCTTCTGGTATCAACACAAGTCCAGATCATATCCACATTTACTAATAGGAGAACATTCAGAGGGACCAGCAGGGATGTCTTCCAAACATGACAAAGACTCAAAGCAGTTTGACCTGAAGATCTCCTCTGCTGCACTGACTGACTCTGCTGTGTACTACTGTGCTCTGAGGCCCACAGTGACAGGAAACACCAACACTCTGTACAAAAACCTTTGGAGCAAACACAACACAATACTCCACAACATCCACTAGAGGGAGACATCATCAAGCAGGTGTTGCTCTTCCTCTGTGTTCAACCATCCTGACAATAAAAAGGCTGCTGTGAAGAGAACAGTGGTTCTCAAAGTGGGGTCCTGGGACCCCTGGGGGTCCTTGAACCATAGCGTGGGGGTCTGTGAAATAATTAGAATACATTTCTAATAAATGATAAATTGTGCTGAGTCATTACAAACAGCAGATCCACCATTGTTCTGATACCATCTGGTGTCTGAAGGGATATGTGAGTCTTGCTCCTGTTAATGTTCTGAAAGTGTTTCAGATCAATTAGTTGAAAAGTCTAAATGCTGTCATGTTGAGTCCACAAGGAATGAAATGACCCTCTGTTTTAAAGGATACAAGTGGGATTTACTGGATCCAGATTGAAGTGTTCTCTGTTTATCACTATGGTACAGGTCTGAAGGATTTACATTGATACCTTTTACAATCCAAATAGTTCCAAGAGGAACTAAGAGTGCAAATGGTAGGAAGCATGAGCTTTAGTGATGGGAAGTTCAGCTCTTTACAGAGAGCCGGCTCTTTGAACTCGACTCCCAAAGAAGAGCCGACTCTAGGGTTAGGGTTAGGGTTAGGATTAGGATTAGGGTTAGGATTAGGGTGGGTTAGGGTTAGGATTAGGATTAGGGTTAGGGTTAGGATTAGGGTTAGGATTAGGGTTAGGATTAGGGTTAGGGTTAGGATTAGGGTTAGGGTTAGGATTAGGGTTAGGGTTAGGGTTAGGGTTAGGATTAGGGTTAGGGTTAGGATTAGGATTAGGGTTAGGGTTAGGATTAGGGTTAGGATTAGGGTTAGGATTAGGGTTAGGGTTAGGGTTAGGGTTAGGATTAGGATTAGGGTTAGGATTAGGATTAGGGTTAGGGTTAGGGTTAGGATTAGGGTTAGGATTAGGGTTAGGATTAGGGTTAGGGTTAGGATTAGGATTAGGGTTAGGATTAGGATTAGGGTTAGGGTTAGGATTAGGATTAGGGTTAGGGTTAGGATTAGGATTAGGGTTAGGATTAGGATTAGGGTTAGGATTAGGGTTAGGGTTAGGATTAGGGTTAGGATTAGGGTTAGGGTTAGGGTTAGGGTTAGGGTTAGGATTAGGGTTAGGATTAGGGTTAGGATTAGGGTTAGGGTTAGGGTTAGGGTTAGGATTAGGGTTAGGGTTAGGGTTAGGATTAGGGTTAGGATTAGGGTTAGGGTTAGGGTTAGGGTTAGGGTTAGGATTAGGGTTAGGATTAGGGTTAGGATTAGGGTTAGGGTTAGGGTTAGGGTTAGGATTAGGGTTAGGGTTAGGGTTAGGATTAGGGTTAGGATTAGGGTTAGGGTTAGGATTAGGGTTGGGATTAGGGTTAGGGTTAGGATTAGGGTTAGGATTAGGGTTAGGGTTAGGATTAGGGTTAGGATTAGGGTTAGGGTTAGGGTTAGGATTAGGGTTAGGGTTAGGATTAGGATTAGGGTTAGGGTTAGGGTTAGGATTAGGGTTAGGATTAGGGTTAGGGTTAGGGTTAGGATTAGGGTTAGGGTTAGGGTTTGGATTAGGATTAGGGTTAGGGTTAGGGTTAGGGTTAGGGTTAGGATTAGGGTTAGGATTAGGGTTAAGATTAAGGTTAGGGTTAGGGTTTGGATTAGGGTTAGGGTTAGGGTTAGGATTAGGGTTAGGGTTAGGGTTAGGGTTAGGATTAGGGTTAGGGTTAGGGTTAGGGTTAGGATTAGGGTTAGGGTTAGGGTTAGGGTTAGGGTTAGGATTAGGGTTAGGGTTAGGGTTAGGGTTAGGGTTTGGATTAGGGTTAAGATTAGGGTTAGGGTTAGGGTTAGGATTAGGGTTAGGGTTAGGGTTAGGGTTAGGGTTTGGATTAGGGTTAGGGTTAGGGTTAGGGTTAGGATTAGGGTTAGGGTTAGGATTAGGGTTAGGGTTAGGGTTAGGGTTAGGGTTAGGGTTAGGATTAGGGTTAGGGTTAGGATTAGGGTTAGGGTTTGGATTAGGGTTAGGGTTAGGATTAGGGTTAGGGTTAGGGTTAGGGTTGGGGTTAGGGTTAGGATTAGGGTTAGGGTTAGGATTAGGGTTAGGATTAGGGTTAGGATTAGGGTTAGGGTAAGGGTTAGAACCAGAACCAAAGAGAACCACAACCAAACTAAACCAGAACCGAACAAGAACCGGACCGAACCAGAACCGGACCGAACCAGAACCGGACCGAACCAGAACCGGACCGAACCAGAACCGGACCGAACCAGAACCGGACCGTACCAGAACCGGACCGTACTCGAATCGGACCAGAACCGGACCAGAACCGAACCAGAACCGAACCAGAAATGAACCAGAACCGGACCGAACCAGAACCGGACCGTACCAGAACCGTACCAGAACCGGACCAGAACCGAATCAGAACCAAACCGAACCGAACCAGAACCGAACCAGAACCCTACCAGAACTGAACCAGAACTGAACCAGAACCAAACCAAACCAAACCAGAACCGAACCAGAACCGAACCAGAACCAGAACCGGACCAGATCCAAACCAGAACCGAACCAGAACCGGACCAAACCAGAATCGGGCCAGAACCAATCCCGAACTGAACTCAAGCAAACAGAACCAGAACCAGAACCAAACTGGATCAAACATTATTAATGTCCTCAGCTTGGATGGTCTGATCCGGTTTCTCCTCTCAGTGAGTATTTGCCCGGTCTTTGAGAAGAACCCTAACCCTAACCCTCTCTGAAGGAACAGATGAAGCCACGATACACAGCCTCCCCTCCATCACCTGTATCCTATATCCTCACACGTGATTGGCCGCATGGCCGCCATGCTGACCAATCAAAACAAAGTTCTGCTGTGAGCAGAGCTGGGGCTGAGCACTGAGAGAGCTAAGCAGGGACAGGAACTAACTGGGAGCCGGCTCTCTCTGGATGTGAGCCGGCTCTTCTGATCCACTATAAAGCATGGACTCTCAGAGCCGCAGCTTCTGATCATGACATCACTAATGTGTTTAATCTGTGTTACAATCATGAGGGGGTCCTTGGACAGTTTCCTCACCTGTAAGGGGTCCCTGGCTCCAAAAGGTTTGAGACCCCCTGGTCTAGAGTCTTCTCCCTCATGAGACATTTGTGATGAAGAGCTTCAGAAATGAATAGTTTGAACATATGAGTCTCCTCCTCCTGACTGCAGAGGAGCTTCATGACAGAGACCTGTGTGATTGAAGCTGTGATCATCAGACCAAACACAGCTCACCAAAGTGACTCCTACTGATCCTTCAGTTCCAGCATTTCTCTCTGCTAACATGGACAAACTTGCTGCTGCTGCTGTGTTCATGGTTTCAGTCATTTTCAGTATGTGTGAATGTTTGATAAGAAAGATATCTAACTTTGAAAAGAACTCTACTGATGACATTTTGTATGTTAAAGTTAAGATAAGTTATGCTTTATGAAAAGAGTTCATTTCAGTAACATCTGATGAAGATTCAATTGATGCACTGCCTTGTGTCTCCAGGTGTGAGCTGTGAAGATCTCACTGCAGAGAGGAAAGAAGAGTCCGCTTTAGAGAACAGCTCTGTTACTCTGTCCTTCAGATACTCCAGAGCTGCTGCTCTCAGTGATTATTTCTTCTGGTATAGACAAGATCCAGGAGAACCACCACAGTTCCTCATCTCTCACACATCAGCTGGGATAATATCAGATCCAGTTCCTGGACTGTCTGCTGCAATGAGTGACAAAAACCATCGTGTGGATCTCCAGATCTCCTCTGCTGCACTGACTGACTCTGCTGTGTACTACTGTGCTGTGAGGCCCACAGTGACAGGAAACACCAACACTCTGTACAAAAACACAACGTGTCTCTCTGACATGCTGGTGGAACATTGTCTTCATGTGCTTTAACCTCCACTAGAGGGCCAAATGATCAAGTAGTTGCTCCACTTCTCCAGCACCTGCCTTCAAATAACTGCTGCTGAGAAGAGAGTTCTAGTCACTCTGGATTAAAGAGCTTCAGCTAGTTCCTCCTGTTGATTGAATCCTTGTTGTAGAGATGGAGCGTTGGCTGTGGATCATTCTGGCTGCTCTTTTCTTTGCTCAGTCACAAAGTACAAGATGATTTGATTCCTTTTTGCATGTTGCTGTGTTTTTTACAAACTGATTACTTCTTCAAACTAGTTTTTCTTTTGATACATTTTGAATTGAACTCTTCTTTTTATGTTCTCTTCTTCTCCAGAGTGTAAAGGAGAAGACAGAGTCATTCAGACAGCAGGAGATGTCACTGCTTTGGAAGGAGATCCAGTCACACTTGAATGTTCATTTGAGACCACTGACACATACCCCTATTTGTTCTGGTACAAACAAGAAGTTGGTGATTTCCCAAAGTACATGCTGAAACTTAACGCAGATACAACAGAATTTGCTCCTGGGACCGACGAAGACAGATTTAATGCTGCAATCAAGGAGAAATCAGTTCCTCTGAAGATCCAGAAGCTTCAGCTGACTGACTCTGCTGTGTACTACTGTGCTCTGAGGCCCACAGTGACAGGAAACACCAACACTCTGTACAAAAACCTTTGGAGCAAACACAACACAATACTCCACAACATCCACTAGAGGGAGACATCATCAAGCAGGTGTTGCTCTTCCTCTGTGTTCAACCATCCTGGCAATAAAAAGGCTGCTGTGAAGAGAACAGTGGTTCTCAAAGTGGGGTCCTGGGACCCCTGGGGGTCCTTGAACCATAGCGTGGGGGTCTGTGAAATAATTAGAATACATTTCTAATAAATGATAAATTGTGCTGAGTCATTACAAACAGCAGATCCACCATTGTTCTGATACCATCTGGTGTCTGAAGGGATATGTGAGTCTTGCTCCTGTTAATGTTCTGAAAGTGTTTCAGATCAATTAGTTGAAAAGTCTAAATGCTGTCATGTTGAGTCCACAAGGAATGAAATGACCCTCTGTTTTAAAGGATACAAGTGGGATTTACTGGATTCAGATTGAAGTGTTCTCTGTTTATCACTATGGTACAGGTCTGAAGGATTTACATTGATACCTTTTACAATACAAATAGTTCCAAGAGGAACTAAGAGTGCAAATGGTAGGAAGCATGAGCTTTAGTGATGGGAAGTTCAGCTCTTTACAGAGAACCGGCTCTTTGAACTCGACTCCCAAAGAAGAGCCGACTCTAGGGTTAGGGTTAGGGTTAGGGTTAGGGTTAGGATTAGGGTTAGGGTTAGGGTTAGGGTTAGGGTTAGGATTAGGATTAGGATTAGGGTTAGGGTTAGGGTTAGGGTTAGGGTTAGGGTTAGGATTAGGGTTAGGGTTAGGGTTAGGGTTAGGGTTAGGATTAGGATTAGGGTTAGGGTTAGGGTTAGGGTTAGGGTTTGGATTAGGGTTAGGGTGAGGGTTTGGGTTAGGGTTAGGGTTTGGATTAGGGTTAGGGTTAGGGTTAGGATTAGGGTTTAGATTACAATTAGGGTTAGGATTAGGGTTAGGGTTAGGGTTAGGGTTAGGGTTAGGGTTAGGGTTTGGATTAGGGTTAGGGTTAGGGTTAGGGTTAGGGTTAGGGTTAGGGTTAGGGTTAAGGTTAGGGTTTGGATTAGGGTTAGGGTTAGGGTTTGGATTAGGGTTAGGGTTAGGGTTAGGGTTAGGGTTAGGGTTTGGATTAGGGTTAGGGTTAGGGTTAGGGTTAGGGTTTGGATTAGGGTTAGGGTTAGGGTTAAGGTTAGGGTTTGGATTAGGGTTAGGGTTAGGGTTTGGATTAGGGTTAGGGTTAGGGTTAGGGTTAGGGTTTGGATTAGGGTTAGGGTTAGGATTAGGGTTTGTATTAGGGTTAGGGTTAAGGTTAGGGTTTGGATTAGGGTTAGGGTTAGGGTTTGGATTAGGGTTAGGGTTAGGGTTAGGGTTAGGGTTTGGATTAGGGTTAGGGTTAGGGTTAGGGTTAGGGTTAGGGTTTGGATTAGGGTTAGGGTTAGGGCTAGGGTTAGGGTTAGGGTTAAGGTTAGGGTTTGGATTAGGGTTAGGGTTAGGGTTTGGATTAGGGTTAGGGTTAGGGTTAGGGTTAGGGTTTGGATTAGGGTTAGGGTTAGGATTAGGGTTTGTATTAGGGTTAGGGTTAAGGTTAGGGTTTGGATTAGGGTTAGGGTTTGGATTAGGGTTAGGGTTAGGGTTAGGGTTTGTATTAGGGTTAGGGTTAAGTTTAGGGTTTGGATTAGGGTTAGGGTTTGGATTAGGGTTAGGGTTAGGGTTAGGGTTAGGGTTTGGATTAGGGTTAGGGTTAGGGTTAGGGTTAAGGTTAGGGTTTGGATTAGGGTTAGGGTTAGGGTTTGGATTAGGGTTAGGGTTAGGATTAGGGTTAGGGTTAGGGTTTGGATTAGGGTTAGGGTTAGAACCAGAACCAAAAAGAACCAGAACCAGAACCAAACTAAACCAAAACAGAACCAGAACCGAACCAGAACCGGACCGAACCAGAACCAAACCGAACCGAATCAGAGGCGAACCAGAACTGAACCAGAACTGAACCAAACCAAACCAGAACCGAACCAGAACCGAACCAGAACCGAACCAGAACCGAACCAGAACCGAACCTGAACCGGAACCGGACCAGAACCAAACCGAACCGAACCAGAGGCGAACCAGAACTGAACCAGAACTGAACCAAACCAAACCAGAACCGAACCAGAACCGAACCAGAACCGAACCTGAACCGGAACCGGACCGGAACCGGACCAGAACCGAACCAGAACCGAACCAGAACCGAACCAGAACTGAACCAGAACTGAACCAAACCAAACCAGAACCGAACCAGAACCGAACCAGAACCGAACCAGAACCGAACCAGAACCGGAACCGGACCAGAACCAAACCGAACCGAACCAGAGGCGAACCAGAACTGAACCAGAACTGAACCAAACCAAACCAGAACCGAATCAGAACCGAACCAGTACCGAACCAGAACCAGAACCGAACCAGAACCAGAACCAGAACCGGACCGAACCAGAACCGGACCGAACCAGAACCGGACCGAACCAGAACCGAACCAGAACCGAACCAGATCCGAACTTACAGAACCAGAACCAGAACCAAACTGGATCAAACATTATTAATGTCCTCAGCTTGGATGGTCTGATCCGGTTTCTCCTCTCAGTGAGTATTTGCCCGGTCTTTGAGAAGAACCCTAACCCTAACCCTCTCTGAAGGAACAGATGAAGCCACGATACACAGCCTCCCCTCCATCACCTGGATCCTATATCCTCACACGTGATTGGCCGCATGGCCGCCATGCTGACCAATCAAAACAAAGTTCTGCTGTGAGCAGAGCTGGGGCTGAGCACTGAGAGAGCTAAGCAGGGACAGGAACTAACTGGGAGCCGGCTCTCTCTGGATGTGAGCCGGCTCTTCTGATCCACTATAAAGCATGGACTCTCAGAGCCGCAGCTTCTGATCAGGACACATCACTAATGTGTTTAATCTGTGTTACAATCATGAGGGGGTCCTTGGACAGTTTCCTCACCTGTAAGGGGTCCCTGGATCCAAACAGTTTGAGACCCCCTGGTCTAGAGTCTTCTCCCTCATGAGACATTTGTGATGAAGAGCTTCAGAAATGAATAGTTTGAACATATGAGTCTCCTCCTCCTGACTGCAGAGGAGCTTCATGACAGAGACCTGTGTGATTGAAGCTGTGATCATCAGACCAAACACAGCTCACCAAAGTGACTCCTACTGATCCTTCAGTTCCAGCATTTCTCTCTGCTAACATGGACAAACTTGCTGCTGCTGCTGTGTTCATGGTTTCAGTCATTTTCAGTATGTGTGAATGTTTGATAAGAAAGATATCTAACTTTGAAAAGAACTCTACTGATGACATTTTGTATGTTAAAGTTAAGATAAGTTATGCTTTATGAAAAGAGTTCATTTCAGTAACATCTGATGAAGATTCAATTGATGCACTGCCTTGTGTCTCCAGGTGTGAGCTGTGAAGATCTCACTGCAGAGAGGAAAGAAGAGTCCGCTCTAGAGAACAGCTCTGTTACTCTGTCCTTCAGATACTCCAGAGCTGCTGCTCTCAGTGATTATTTCTACTGGTATAGACAAGATCCAGGAGAACCACCACAGTTCCTCATCTCTCACACATCAGCTGGGATAATATCAGATCCAGATCCTAGACTGTCTGCTGCAATGAGTGACAAAAACCATCGTGTGGATCTCCAGATCTCCTCTGCTGCACTGAGTGACTCTGCTGTGTACTACTGTGCTGTGAGGCCCACAGTGACAGGAAACACCAACACTCTGTACAAAAACACAACGTGTCTCTCTGACATGCTGGTGGAACATTGTCTTCATGTGCTTTAACCTCCACTAGAGGGCCAAATGATCAAGTAGTTGCTCCACTTCTCCAGCACCTGCCTTCAAATAACTGCTGCTGAGAAGAGAGTTCTAGTCACTCTGGATTAAAGAGCTTCAGCTAGTTCCTCCTGTTGATTGAATCCTTGTTGTAGAGATGGAGCGTTGGCTGTGGATCATTCTGGCTGCTCTTTTCTTTGCTCAGTCACAAAGTACAAGATGATTTGATTCCTTTTTGCATGTTGCTGTGTTTTTTACAAACTGATTACTTCTTCAAACTAGTTTTTCTTTTGATACATTTTGAATTGAACTCTTCTTTTTATGTTCTCTTCTTCTCCAGAGTGTAAAGGAGAAGACAGAGTCATTCAGACAGCAGGAGATGTCACTGCTTTGGAAGGAGATCCAGTCACACTTGAATGTTCATTTGAGACCGCTATTGGGAGTCCAACTTTGTTCTGGTACAAACAAGAAGTTGGTGATTTCCCAAAGTACATGCTGAAACTTTATGCAGATACAACAGAATTTGCTCTTGAGTTCGACAAAGACAGATTTAATGCTGCAATGAACGAGAAATCAGTTCCTCTGAAGATCCAGAAGCTTCAGCTGACTGACTCTGCTGTGTACTACTGTGCTCTGAGGCCCACAGTGACAGGAAACACCAACACTCTGTACAAAAACCTTTGGAGCAAACACAACACAATACTCCACAACATCCACTAGAGGGCGTCTCTCTCTGTTAAAGAAACTCCACTGAGGCCAACAACTAGAAAGCAGAGCAGCAGTATGATGTGTGTACTACAGAGCTATGTTCTAGGTCCTCTTAGTTTTATCTCCATGTTATTGATTGTTGATTTTTAGGCTCTTATTAAAATCAGTTCAATATTAAACTGGTAAACAACATTTGAAGTGCTGCTGTTACAGACCTTCACACAGTTCAAAGACAGCCTGCTCTCAGTCCTTTGTCCACACTGTTGGACTCAAATGTTCATCTCCACCAGAGGGAGACATTATCAGGAAGGTGGTGCACTACGTCTGTACCATCAAAGACTCTGTTAATAAAACCTGCTGCTGAGAACACAACACTTCTCACAGTGAATGTTGAACATCAGCTAGCTCCTCCTGTTGATTTCAACCTTGTTGTAGAGATGGAACGTTGTCTCTGGATGATTCTGGCTGCTCTTTTCTTTGGTAAGATAGAAAGGACACGCTTTATTATTTGACTCATATTTATAGAAACTTGACTTCAGAGTTGAGTTGTTTCTGTCCTCACAGTAACACTCTTCTCTCCTCTGAGCCACATGGACAGAGGAACTTCAATGACTTCATTTCCTCTACTTTACAGGACGAATAGATGGAAACACAATCTCTCCTGGAGGAGAAGAAGTCAGAGGAACAGAAGGACAACCTGTGAAACTCTCATGTAACTACCAGACAACAGAGGAGAATGTTCTCCTCCACTGGTACAGACATCAGTCTGACCTTCAGGCACCTCAGTTTATACTCTGGAAAGGAGCGAGATCATATAGCAGTCACAAATATATTCCAGACACACGATATGAATCTGCAACAACAAGAAGCTCAACTGAACTGACCATAAAGAAGCTAACCCTGGCAGACACAGCTCTCTACTACTGTGCTTTAGACACACAGTGATACAAAGTGTAGAAGAGGCTGTACAAAAACCTGAACACAGATATCTGACTGCTCTTCAAAGAGGAGGGAAGTGGTATTCAAACCACAGCTTCATATCAGAAGGATTGTGTTTTATCAGAGTCACTGTGGTTCCAGCTGCTCATCACACACTGAGTAGAGAACGTAAAGAAAGACAGAGTGTCAGCTCTCATCTTCACTTTCTCTCCCTGGCAGCTAAGAGTCAGTTAGAGGAATGCTGAGGTACATGCATTTATTTCTAGCAGGTTAGATTACTGCAACGGTCTGTTCACAGGACTCTCAAAACAAGTCGTTCATTACAGCCCCATACCATCACAGATGAGTAAGTTACCCATGTCATTGGCACTAACACAGCCCCATACCATCACAGATGTGTAAGTTACCCATGCCATTGGCACTAACACAGCCCCATACCATCACAGATGTGTAAGTTACCCATGCCATTGGCACTAACACAGCCCCATTCCTTCACAGATGCTGGCTTTTGAACTTTGCATCCATAACAGTCCGGATGGTTCTTTTCCTCTTTGGCCCGGAGGACTCGACGTCCACTAATGTGGACTCGTCAGACCACAGAACACTTTTCCACTCAGTCCATCTTAGATGAGCTCGGGCCCAGAGAAGCCGGCGGTGTTTCTGGGTGTTGTTGATAAATGGCTTTTGCTTTGCATAGTAGAGTTTTAAGTTGCACTTACGGATGTAGCCCCGAACTGTGTTTACTGCCAGTGGTTTTCTGAAGTGTTCCTGAGCCCATGTGGTGATATCCTTTACACATTGATGTCGGTTTTTGATGCGGTGCCGCCTGAGGGATCGAAGGTCACGGGCATTCAATGTTGGTTTTGGGCCTTGCCGCTTACATGCAGTGATTTCTCCAGATTCTCTGAACCTTTTGATGATATTATGGACCGTAGATGATGAAATCCCTAAATGCCTTGCAGTTGTACGTTGAGGAACATTGTCCTTAAACTGTTCAACTATTTTCTCACGCACTTGTTCACAAAGAGGTGAACCTCGCCCCATCTTTGCTTGTGAATGACCGAGCAATTCAGGGAAGCTCCTTTTATACCCAATCATGGCGCCCACCTGTTCCCAATTAGCCTGTTCACCTGTGGGATGTTCCAAACAGGTGTTTGATGAGCATTCCTCAACTTTCTCAGTCTTTTTTGCCACCTGTCCCAGCTCTTTTGGAACGTGTTGCAGCCATAAAATTCTAAGTTAATGATTATTTGCTAAAAACAATAAAGTTTATCAGTTTGAACATTAAATATCTTGTATTTGGAGTGTATTCAATTAAATATAGGTTGAACATGATTTGCAAATCATTGTATTCTGTTTTTATTTATGTTTAACACAACGTCCCAACTTCATTGGAATTGGGGTTGTATAACTGGCTGCACAAAACGAACATGGTCTGAACTGAGTGAGATGTCTGTTCTTGGAGAACGTCTGTCATGGGCACATATTTAACAGTCAAAAGGACAAAGCCCATAAACCCAGAGAATCAGTCCATCCAATGTCTGGTATTTCTCTCTCATTCTGACACTTTGTAATCTCAGATGTTAAATAACTTCTGAATTTGCAGTGTGTCCCTCCTGGTTCAAATCTGTAAGGCTGTTGCATTGGGATTTCCCTGGTCAGCCACAGTCCAGTTTCACATCAGTGGAATAAATTCATGATCAAATGCTTTGGAAGAAAGCAGTAATTGGGCCCTTAAATGCTGATGGTCCAGTTTGGTCTCACTTTGTAACTTCTTCATGTTCAGCCCTCCATCACCTCAGAACAAGTGCTCTGTTGCTTTATTGTTGTGCTCTAAGATGGAAATGAAGACATGTTCTATCTCTGGATGCAGAAATAATCCCACTGAATGAACTGACAGACAATCTCAAAGCTTTTTCTCTGGCCCGCCCATTTCCCCTTGCCTCAACCAATGAGATGATCTCTCTCACCAGAGCAGAAATGATGGAGGATGTAAAATCCCACTCAGCTTCATGTTGAGGGAACGCCTCTGCAGCAAGGAGGCGTCTTGGCTTTAACATCCTGGAGCAGTGGAAGAACATCATCATCATCATCTGTTGGAACTCTGAAGACATGTTCCTTTACTCCTTTCTACTTTTCTATCACTTTATAGGTGAGTGTTACAAAAAGCTTCTGACTGTAATTTCACCTGCTGTATCAAACACATATCTGATCAACAATGTGTACGTGCAGATATTTCTGTGTGAGCTACATTTTCAAGAGACAGAAGAAGACTTTTAGTTTAGGAAGAAACTCACAATGATCAAAGAAAACAAATGAAGGAAGGAACTGTTTCTGAAGTCTCTTGATGTGGCTAACAGACTGACATGAACAATACTCATTTTACAGCCCTGGCCTCCATGGTCACTATAAAACCAGAATCAACTGAAGAACATGTTGAAGAGGGGAGAAACATCAACCTGACCTGTTCATATGAAGGTGTTATCAACAACATCCAGTGGTACAGACAAAACCAGGGAACCAGACCAGAGTTCCTGCTCTCCATCAGAGAGTACGGATCCATTCATCCACTTGACTCTGGTTTCTTAGCTGACATTAACAAAGAGGAGAAACGTGTAGATCTGGAGATCTCCTCTGCTGCACTGACTGACTCTGCTGTGTACTACTGTGCTGTGAGGCCCACAGTGACAGGAAACACCAACACTCTGTACAAAAACCTTTGGAGCAAACACAACACAATACTCCACAACATCCACTAGAGGGCGTCTCTCTCTGTTCAAGTGTTCCTGGTATGTGATGATCCAGTCTAGAGTCTGAATCTCCTCCTCCTGACTTCAGAGGAGCTTCATGACAGAGAACACTTTGGTTCCAGCTGAGACCGTCAGACTGAACACAACTCACTAAACTGTATTCATACTGATCCTTCAGTTACAGTATCTTCCCTATGAGGCATGGACAAACTCATTGCTGTTCTGCTTTTGTCTTCTGTCATGGGTACGTGTGGAGTTACCAACGTGGAATGGTTTTCCAAATGAGAACTCATTTTAGAACAGAGCTCTAACTCTTACTTGTTGTTGTCCAGTATTCTTCAAATATTTGATTTGATGCTTCTTGAACCACTTTGATATCAGAATAACCTCATTGGTAATCATTAATGATTGTTTGAACAACTAGAAAGACTGATTTATTCTTCTTTTGTTCAGGTGTGAGCTGTGAAGATCTCACTGCAGAGAGGAAAGAAGAGTCCGCTTTAGAGAACAGCTCTGTTACTCTGTCCTTCAGATACTCCAGACAAGCAACTGCTGCAGATGAACTTTACTGGTATCATCAAGATCCAGGAGAACCACCACAGTTCCTCATCTCTCACACAGGGACAGGAACACCATTATCAGGTCCAGTTCTTGGACTGTCTTTTACAGTAAGTGGGGATCGTGTGGATCTCCAGATCTCCTCTGCTGCACTGACTGACTCTGCTGTGTACTACTGTGCTCTGAGGCCCACAGTGACAGGAAACACCAACACTCTGTACAAAAACCTTTGGAGCAAACACAACACAATACTCCACAACATCCACTAGAGGGAGACACACCCCTGAAAAGAAAACCTCCAATGATTGGTGTGATGGGATCTTGGTAGCGTTCTGGATCTATTCATGTTCAGATCTGAGTGTCTCCTGGTGTAAGATTATGCTGAGGCCTGCTAGGTCCATCTTCAGGTCCCAGGCCTCTTTAGGAGCAGAGTATCCTCTCTCCTAGGAGTTGTAGAGTCTCTCAGAGTCAGAAGACAGAGCTGGGTGATAAGAGAAAGCTGCCATAACAATCAAGGTCCTCTTCCTAAATCCTGATCACACACCTATGATAGTGATGCTCGGGGACTTGACCCACTTCAAGCTCCCCTCCCAAAGTTTAAAGGGTTTGGTGAGCCTAGCCACTACAGCTGCCAAGAAATGCATCACGTCTCAGTGGAATCATGTCCACCCTCCAAACATTATTCAATGGATTAATGAGGTCAGTTCATGTGCTCCTTTGGAGAAAACAACCTGCTCCATCAGAGGTAGCCCACAGCTGTTTCACAAGACCTGGGACCCCTGGGTGGCCTTTAGAGAGTCCGGTCAACACAATATTTACCTTATAGATACTTCATCTGTATTCAGACGTCAGCAACCTGTAGATGTGTGAGTAAGGTGTAAGGGGAAGATCTACACTGGCTCCTTTTAAAATCTAGAACAGAATTTAAAATCCTTCTTTTAACCTACAAAGATCTTAAAAATCAGCCCCCCTCATATCTTAAAGACCTCATAGTGACCCCTCTAGACCACTACGCTCCCAACATGCAGGCCTGCTCATCGTACCTGAAGTCTCTAAAAGTAGTATGGGAGGTAGAGCCTTCAGTTATCAGGCCCCTCTCCTTTGGAATCATGTACCAGTCAGGGTCCGGGAGGCAGACCCCCTCTCTACTTTTAAGAGTAGGCTTCAAACTTTCCTTTTTGATAAAGCTTATAGTTAGAGCTGGATCAGGCTTGGACCAGGTCTTAGTTCTGCTGCTATAGGCTTAGACTGACACACTGGGATCCTATCCCACCCCCTTCCCTGTATGTGTATGTGCATGTTACATTGTAAATGTAGGTGCAGCTCTTCCTGTCATGGCATGGTTTTGTTCTATGTTTTGTTCTACTCTGTTGTGTTTTGGTCACTGTTTGTCTGAATAAGAATGAAGAACAATGAATAAACTGAATGGTCTAAAAAGTCAATCCTGATCATATCTGTTGGTGAGACTCAGAGTCTCCAAGCTAGAACACCGCCGCCTCTACAAACTCTGATGATAACCATAGTCTAGGTCTGAGTATCTCACTGTAGCTTCATCTGAGGGGAGAAATACCAGACCAGAGGGATGCTCTGAAAGAACGGACTTTGCATTGCTCTGCACTCTCCTGCCTGTGTGCTGTTAATGTCATTTCTCCTCTGCAGAGCTCGACACGAACTATCAGAACGTAAGCCATCAGAGTCTCCTGAGTCTTCATTGTATGAGAGTCAAGTTAATAATCCAAGAATCCACCACAAGCAGGATGATGTGTTTAGTGTAGAGCTGTTAGTTGATGGAATAACTCAGGGCTGAGAATGAGACCTGTCACTGTGATCAGGCTCCTCCTCCTAATCCTCCAACTTAGTGTTGATGTAGACTCAACAGAGAGATCACAGCCTTCTTTAGACTTGCTGTAGCTCAGAGTTATTAACACTGCAGATATGATGCCTCTGTTTATCTCAGTGTTGCTGGCTGCTGTGTGTCTTGGTATGAACTCTAACTCTGTTTATTTGATATCATTCCAGCACTGACATCAATCTTTAACACTGATCTAATATTACTTGTTGCTGTTTAACAGAATGCAGAGGACAAAAAGACAACGTGCTGCAACCAGAAGGAGATGTGACTGCTCCTGAAGGAGACACCGTCACACTTAGATGTCAATATACCAGCAGTTCAACAAGTAATAATCTCTTCTGGTACAAACAGGAGGGAAACAACAGCCCCACATTCATCCTGAGTCGCGTCAGAGGAGATGAAGGAAACACACCAGATGAGTTTAAGAAGAGATTTTCCTCCACACTGAATTCCTCGTCCTACTCAGGATCAGTTCCTCTGAAGATCCAGAAGCTTCAGCTGACTGACTCTGCTGTGTACTACTGTGCTCTGAGGCCCACAGTGACAGGAAACACCAACACTCTGTACAAAAACCTTTGGAGCAAACACAACACAATACTCCACAACATCCACTAGAGGGAGACATCATCAAGCAGGTGTTGCTCTTCCTCTGTGTTCAACCATCCTGACAATAAAAAGGCTGCTGTGAAGAGAACAGTGGTTCTCAAAGTGGGGTCCTGGGACCCCTGGGGGTCCTTGAACCATAGCGTGGGGGTCTGTGAAATAATTTGAATACATTTCTAATAAATGATAAATTGTGCTGAGTCATTACAAACAGCAGATCCACCATTGTTCTGATACCATCTGGTGTCTGAAGGGATATGTGAGTCTTGCTCCTGTTAATGTTCTGAAAGTGTTTCAGATCAATTAGTTGAAAAGTCTAAATGCTGTCATGTTGAGTCCACAAGGAATGAAATGACCCTCTGTTTTAAAGGATACAAGTGGGATTTACTGGATTCAGATTGAAGTGTTCTCTGTTTATCACTATGGTACAGGTCTGAAGGATTTACATTGATACCTTTTACAATACAAATAGTTCCAAGAGGAACTAAGAGTGCAAATGGTAGGAAGCATGAGCTTTAGTGATGGGAAGTTCAGCTCTTTACAGAGAGCCGGCTCTTTGAACTCCACTCCCAAAGAAGAGCCGACTCTAGGGTTAGGGTTAGGATTAGGATTAGGGTTAGGGTTAGGGTTAGGGTTAGGATTAGGGTTAGGGTTAGGGTTAGGATTAGGGTTAGGATTAGGGTTAGGGTTAGGGTTAGGGTTAGGGTTAGGATTAGGGTTAGGGTTAGGGTTAGGGTTAGGATTAGGGTTAGGGTTAGGGTTAGGATTAGGGTTAGGATTAGGGTTAGGGTTAGGGTTAGGGTTAGGGTTAGGATTAGGGTTAGGGTTAGGGTTAGGGTTAGGGTTAGGATTAGGGTTAGGGTTAGGATTAGGGTTAGGATTAGGGTTAGGGTTAGGGTTAGGGTTAGGGTTAGGATTAGGGTTAGGGTTAGGGTTAGGATTAGGGTTAGGGTTAGGGTTAGGGTTAGGATTAGGATTAGGATTAGGGTTAGGGTTAGGGTTAGGATTAGGGTTAGGTGAGGGGAAGCGAACCTGTCCCCCGTAACGGGGGGCAGGAGGTGCACGGTCCTTCCCCCAAGGTGCCCCACCCCACCCTCCCCAAGTCGGCCGGGGCCGGTATGGTGGTGGTCTACGGTCATCGTGGTCAGTACGGTACTGGGGGCGACCACCCCTCTTCCCATACCGTACTTCCTGCCACTCACCATGAGCCGAGCTCATGGTGACGCTTTTATCGTTTTTAAACTATATAATTTTTTTGTCTTTTTTGTTATTTTTTATATTTTTTAATATATTTTTTATTATTTTATTATTTTTTTAGTGTTTTTCTGAACTTTTTATCAAAAAATGAAATCCAAAATAAAATAATGCAATTAAAATTAAATTGCAAGAGTTTTTAAACAAAATTGAATTCCATAAAACTAAATTAATTTATGCCCATGCGCAACGTTTCGACCCCTTGGGTCTTCTTCAGGCCAGGGCATAAAGTACTAAAATGAATGCAGGCAAAAATGGAGCAGTTCTCCTATAAAAGGCCAGAGCAAAAGTGAGAAAGGCTCTCCCTTTCCTTTTAATTTATAGGCCTTTCTAAAAAGGCAAATGCAACACAAGTTTATTTTATGCATTAACCAACTTGCTTTAACCCAGTAATGTTAACCCCATAGTTGCCAACTGTTTTTAATTTCTATTACTATAATGAATTAATGAAATAAATACATTAATTATTTATAAGCTATTTTTAAAGACTATTAATATATGGACATAACTCAAATTAATTTATATATTTGTTTATTATATTTAAAATTATTAGTTAATATCAAATTTAGTATTGGGGGTGGGGTTAGGGTTAGGGTTAGGGTAAGGGTTAGGATTAGGGTTAGGGTTAGGGTTAGGGTAAGGGTTAGGATTAGGGTTAGGGTTAGGGTTTGGATTAGGGTTAGGGTTAGGGTTAGGGTGGGTTAGGGTTAGAACCAGAACCAAAGAGAACCAGAACCAAACTAAACCAGAACCGAACAAGAACCGGACCGAACCAGAACCGGACCGTACCAGAACCGGACCGTACTCGAACCGGACCAGAACCGGACCAGAACCGAACCAGAACCGAACCAGAAATGAACCAGAACCGGACCGAACCAGAACCGGACCGTACCAGAACCGGACCAGAACCGAATCAGAACCAAACCAAACCGAACCGAACCAGAACCGAACCAGAACCCTACCAGAACTGAACCAGAACTGAACCAGAACCGAACCAAACCAAACCAGAACCGAACCAGAACCGAACCAGAACCAGAACCGGACCAGATCCAAACCAGAACCGAACCAGAACCGGACCAAACCAGAATCGGGCCAGAACCAATCCAGAACTGAACTCAAGCAAACAGAACCAGAACCAGAACCAAACTGGATCAAACATTATTAATGTCCTCAGCTTGGATGGTCTGATCTGGTTTCTCCTCTCAGTGAGTATTTGCCCGGTCTTTGAGAAGAACCCTAACCCTAACCCTCTCTGAAGGAACAGATGAAGCCACGATACACAGCCTCCCCTCCATCACCTGGATCCTATATCCTCACACGTGATTGGCCGCATGGCCGCCATGCTGACCAATCAAAACAAAGTTCTGCTGTGAGCAGAGCTGGGGCTGAGCACTGAGAGAGCTAAGCAGGGACAGGAACTAACTGGGAGCCGGCTCTCTCTGGATGTGAGCCGGCTCTTCTGATCCACTATAAAGCATGGACTCTCAGAGCCGCAGCTTCTGATCAGGACATATCACTAATGTGTTTAATCTGTGTTACAATCATGAGGGGGTCCTTGGACAGTTTCCTCACCTGTAAGGGGTCCCTGGATCCAAAAGGTTTGAGACCCCCTGGTCTAGAGTCTTCTCCCTCATGAGACATTTGTGATGAAGAGCTTCAGAAATGAATAGTTTGAACATATGAGTCTCCTCCTCCTGACTGCAGAGGAGCTTCATGACAGAGACCTGTGTGATTGAAGCTGTGATCATCAGACCAAACACAGCTCACCAAAGTGACTCCTACTGATCCTTCAGTTCCAGCATTTCTCTCTGCTAACATGGACAAACTTGCTGCTGCTGCTGTGTTCATGGTGTTAACTCTCCTTGGTGCGTATGTTTTTATAAGAAAGCTGAGATATAAAGAGCTTTTTAAAGTATTACAGATCCACTTTAGACTTTGGTTGAGCCGTAGATCCATGAAACATTTCAAAAACACTCATTTAGATATGATCACTTCTTCACAGATCCCTGCTGACTAAAGAGCTCACAGCATCATTAGTTTGCACTAAAGAGATCCACTGTGTGATGTCTTTAAACCAAAGGATTCCTGATGTTGTGTTGATGATCATGTATTTTTCCCTCACTAGGTAACACCTTGGAGGATGATATTACTGCCAGCAGTGCTGAAGTGTTGTCATCAGAGGGTGATGATGTTACTCTGTCCTGTAACTACTCAGTTAAAGCTAATGATCTCCAGTGGTATCAACAGGATCCTGGATCACCTCCTAAGTTCCTTCTCCTGATCACAGACGCTCCAGACCCTTATGTGGTGAAAGCTAAACCTCCACACCCTGGACTGACTGTGAACCTGAATGAGGAGAGGAATAGAGTCAACCTCCAGATCTCCTCTGCTGCACTGAGTGACTCTGCTGTGTACTACTGTGCTGTGAGGCCCACAGTGACAGGAAACACCAACACTCTGTACAAAAACACAACGTGTCTCTCTGACATGCTGCTAACAGCTTCTGCTTGTGTTGATACTTTTACCTCCACCAGAGGGAGACATCATCAAGTAGTTCATACTCCACATCAACACTGAGTTCATCCATTGGCTCATTCTGAACTGCTGCTGAGAAGAGAAGTACTGTCACACTGACAGACTGACAAACTTCAGCTAGTTCCTCCTGTTGATTGAATCCTTGTTGTAGAGATGGAGCGTTGGCTGTGGATCATTCTGGCTGCTCTTTTCTTTGGTAAGATAACTCCACATGTTTCCTCCCAGAACACTTGACCTTTCTACAGAGCTACACATTTACTGATTTGATTGAAGTGACCTGGACAAAAAGCAGAAAAGGATATTTCTTCAGTATTTCTCACTTTGCAAACGTCACTAGTATTAACCTCCATGAGTCAGTTGTTACCATAGCTATTCCATCATGCTATTCTTTGTGTCTGTGTACCTCTAGGGTCAGCTAATTCTTCAAACCTTCTGTTTGTTCTCCTTCAGTCAACTGTTTTTATTATTCATCTCTTCCTCTGCATGCTCTGTTCCTCTTCAGGGTGTAAAGGAGAAGACACAGTGACCCAGCCAGCAGAGGATGTTGTTGCTTCTGAAGGAGATCCAGTCACACTTAGATGTACATTTGAGACCTCTGATAGGAGTCCAACTTTGTTCTGGTACAAACAAGAAGTTGGTGATTTCCCAAAGTACATGCTGAAACTTTATGCAGATACAACAGATTTTGCTCCTGGGACCGACAAAGACAGATTTAATGCTGCAATCAAGGAGAAATCAGTTCCTCTGAAGATCCAGAAGCTTCAGCTGACTGACTCTGCTGTGTACTACTGTGCTCTGAGGCCCACAGTGACAGGAAACACCAACACTCTGTACAAAAACCTTTGGAGCAAACACAACACAATACTCCACAACATCCACTAGAGGGCGTCTCTCTCTGGTAAAGAAACTCCACTGAGGCCAACAACTAGAAAGCAGAGCAGCAGTATGATGTGTGTACTACAGAGCTATGTTCTAGGTCCTCTTAGTTTTATCTCCATGTTATTGATTGTTGATTTTTAGGCTCTTATTAAAATCAGTTCAATATTAAACTGGTAAACAACATTTGAAGTGCTGCTGTTACAGACCTTCACACAGTTCAAAGACAGCCTGCTCTCAGTCCTTTGTCCACACTGTTGGACTCAAATGTTCATCTCCACCAGAGGGAGACATTATCAGGAAGGTGGTGCACTACGTCTGTACCATCAAAGACTCTGTTAATAAAACCTGCTGCTGAGAACACAACACTTCTCACAGTGAATGTTGAACATCAGCTAGCTCCTCCTGTTGATTTCAACCTTGTTGTAGAGATGGAACGTTGTCTCTGGATGATTCTGGCTGCTCTTTTCTTTGGTAAGATAGAAAGGACACGCTTTATTATTTGACTCATATTTATAGAAACTTGACTTCAGAGTTGAGTTGTTTCTGTCCTCACAGTAACACTCTTCTCTCCTCTGAGCCACATGGACAGAGGAACTTCAATGACTTCATTTCCTCTACTTTACAGGACGAATAGATGGAAACACAATCTCTCCTGGAGGAGAAGAAGTCAGAGGAACAGAAGGACAACCTGTGAAACTCTCATGTATCTATGAGACTTCATCAGATTATCCTGAGCTCCACTGGTACAGACATCAGTCTGACCTTCAGGCACCTCAGTTTATACTCTGGAAAAGAGCGAGATCATGGAGTGATGAATATATTCCAGACACACGATATGAATCTGCAACAACAAGAAGCTCAACTGAACTGACCATAAAGAAGCTAACCCTGGCAGACACAGCTCTCTACTACTGTGCTTTAGACACACAGTGATACAAAGTGTAGAAGAGGCTGTACAAAAACCTGAACACAGATATCTGACTGCTCTTCAAAGAGGAGGGAAGTGGTATTCAAACCACAGCTTCATATCAGAAGGATTGTGTTTTATCAGAGTCACTGTGGTTCCAGCTGCTCATCACACACTGAGTAGAGAACGTAAAGAAAGACAGAGTGTCAGCTCTCATCTTCACTTTCTCTCCCTGGCAGCTAAGAGTCAGTTAGAGGAATGCTGAGGTACATGCATTTATTTCTAGCAGGTTAGATTACTGCAACGGTCTGTTCACAGGACTCTCAAAACAAGTCGTTCAGCAACTTCAGCGTATTCAAAATGCTGCTGCACGAGTCCCCAGAGGAAAAGACATTTAGAGAGATCTCAAAGTGTTTCATTTCTTTTTTTTTTTAAACATATCTTTATTGATCATTGTAAAGTCAATATGCATACAGAGATATAGAAAAAATTTCCATTTTTATCACCCTCCCAACCAGGTTGAAGGTCACAGCACAGTCCCAGTTAACAGGCAGGATGAGACATCATAAGTAACAAGAGAAAAAACCCATCAATTTAGCAGATATACAAATGAGATGGAGGAATAAACACAAACACAATAATATCAATATTAAAAAGAGAAAGAAGAGAGAAAAAAATAAAATAATAATAATAATAAAATAAAATCAATAATAATAAAAAACACAGACAACAAGACCATCTAGCGGCACTCAGAGACTATTTCTTGGTCTGGGGAGGACCTTCCAGAATATGTTAGCTATCCTTGGTCCCACGTATTCAAGGAATGGAGTCCATACAAGATAAAAAACACCAATTTTGCCCCTCGACCAATAAGTCAGATACTCCATGGGTAGAAGATCAAATACAACTTTATGCCACTCTAAAATAGTTGGTGGTTTATTTGAGATCCATTTCAGCAGTATGCTCTTTTTGACTATGAATCCCCTTGACTTGAGGGTGTGGTGTTCCCAATAGGAAACAGGCAGGGTCAGAATCCAGCTCTTTGTTGAAGATCAAACTTAGTTTCAAGACTATATTCGCCCAGAAATCCTGTATATGTACACAAGTCAAAATCATGTGTAAAAAACTTCCAACCTCTTTGTTACACTTTATACACAATGCCGACTTATCAGGGTTCATCTTATGTCTGAGTTGAGGTGAAATCTGAAGGCGATGCAGCAATCTGAACTGTAATTCTTTAGCCCTATTACATATAGATATGTTACTTGCCGACTTCCATATATTAGCCTCTGTAGCCTCATCAAACTCTAGTCCAAGATCATGAGCCCATGTCTGCAAAATAGTATCTTGTACTTTACAGCAGTGATTGTCAACCACTGTGCCGTGGAACACTAGTGTGCCGTGACAGATCGTCAGGTGTGCCGTGGGACATTTCCCAATTTCACTTAATTAGTCCAAAAAATATATTATTCATATACTGCAAATAATTTGCCATGTAGTGCGCCTGTGCCCGCAGTGTAGTGACTGCCGGAGTAATTCAATACTCTTCATACTGACCTGCACTACCCACCCACTGGGTGGCAATAAAGCACACTAATGACCTTGTTAATTTAAGACAATAGAATTAATGATGTGCTTGAGAGGTGTATGTGATAAGACGTAGGCGTACAACAGTGATGGATCAATATTCAAAAAGGAAAAATGTAAACTCCAAACTTGGCCCTGGACAAAATTCTAACCTGGATGAAGAGCGTAATATGGGTTGTGGAAAAGGCAACTTTTATGAGAAAAACTATACGGTGTCTGAGAGAGCTCTCAAAGCTAGCTACTTAGTAACTGAATTAGTAGCCAAATCAAAAAGCCACACACTGTGGCAGAGATATTAAAACTACCTGCAAAAGCCATTGTAAATGAGATGCTTCGCCCTGATGCAGTTAAAGAAGTAGCTAAAGTCTCTCTCTCAGATAAATAGATTCATAAATTGAGAGACTAAATGTGTCATTTTGTAACACTTTTGGTTGGTGGTGTGACTCCAGATTTTTTTGATGTAAGAAATGTGCCTTGGCTCAAAAAAGGTTGAAAAACACTGCTTTACAGGATATGTTAAGTGCTTCATAGCATCGCCTCACTATAAACCTATTACCATCTGTGTTATAAAGTAGTTTCTCAGTTGGTGATCTTTCAAGTACAAATCTACAACCAGCTGTGTTCTGAATGAAATGTCTAACCTGTAGGAACCTAAAGAAATGTGTTGAAGGTAGTCTATATTTTAACCTCAGTTGGTCAAATGACATCATAATGTCTCCTTCAAACAGATCTGTCAAAATTTTAATGCCTGCCTTTTCCCAAACAGAGAACCCACTATCTGTCAGGCCTGGGACAAAATCTATGTTGTCTCTCATTGGAGTAATTGGTGATAGAACATCAGTTCTACGTTCCCATTTCCTAATCATGTCCCATGCTTTAAGTGTAGATTTAATGAGAAAGTTACCATCTGCGATGTCCAGTTGCTTCCGATTTAAAATAAAAGGTAGACTGGCCAGTGTCAAAGGTTTGCCCAGATTGAAGGATTCAATATCTAACCAGACAGACGTTGGATCATTTTGTACCCAGTCTACTAAGTATCGAAATTGACAAGCTAGCTGGTATAGTTTAATATTGGGGACTCCCAGCCCTCCTTTATCTAGTGGCAGTTGCAGTTTTGGAAGTTTAAGCCGTGGTCTTTTACGGTTCCAAATAAAAGTTCTAAACCAACTATTAACTGCCTTAATGGTGTTATTATTTAGCATAATAGGAATCATTTGGAATTTATAAATAAGCCGTGGCAAGATATTCATCTTAATCAGAGAGATCCTTCCCAACATTGAAAGAGGTAAAGAGGCCCATCTTTCTAAGTCATCATGGATACGTTTCAACAGAGGATGGAAGTTGGTTTTGTACATATTCTGAAGCACAGGAGTAACAAATATACCTAGGTATACAAAGCCCTGCATTGCCCATCGGAAGGGCGAGATTAAGTGTTTCATTTCTGTCTCCTAGACAACAAGGAGATCTGTTTGAAAGCACAATGAGACGATAGCTTATGTCTCCTGTTTCTCATTCTTGCCTCCAGAAAGAAGTTGTAAAAAGTCTCAGCTTAGTCTCCCTTTAGTTCCAAAGGAGATCTGGTTCCATTCCCGGCCGGTCGACCATCTCCTGCATGTCTTCCCCCGCTCTCTGCTCCACACATGTCCTGTCTCTCTTCAGCTGTCCCATACGGTGAAGGCAAAAAGGCCAAAAATCTAACTTTGTAAATAATAATAAGTGAGTAATAATCCGTCTTTTCTATGAACAGATTAATGGTGACTCTAATGCTGAAGTCAGCTGTCTTTGAAAAGGCCAATAATAAGAGTAAATGTCAAACACAGATGGAAGCAGAGACAGAAAAGATGGAGGCTGAAGCCAGAAATAAACACACTGACCCAAATAAAAGACATTCATGCTGAACAAGCATCATCCTGCCAGCCAATCACCTGACTTCTTCCATCATTAGAAGAAGAAGCATCACAGCAGGGTACACTCTGTATCTGAGGAGGAGGTGAAGGGAGGAGACACACTCTGAGTGAGCTTCAGAACATTCACAGTGTTGGTTCTAACAGTCAGCTCACATCTCTGAGATGGAGTCAGTGCACTTCAGTCTGCTCTCCAGAGTGTTTCTGATCCTACTAACAGGTAGGTGAGACTACTAATCCTACACAGATCAATCCTTCACTTTAACAGGACAACCCTTTAAAGCAGGAAATCACAGAGAGTTCATTTCTTCCTCCAGGTGTGAGCTGTGAAGATCTCACTCCAGAGAGGAAAGAAGAGTCCGCTTTAGAGAACAGCTCTGTTACTCTGTCCTTCAGATACTCCAGAGCTGCTGCTGGAGATGATTATTTCTACTGGTATAGACAAGATCCAGGAGAACCACCACAGTTCCTCATCTCTCACACATCAGCTGGGATAATATCAGATCCAGTTCCTAGACTGTCTGCTGCAATGAGTGACAAAAACCATCGTGTGGATCTCCAGATCTCCTCTGCTGCACTGAGTG
Organism: Notolabrus celidotus; assembly: GCF_009762535.1. Classification (NCBI taxonomy): domain Eukaryota; kingdom Metazoa; phylum Chordata; class Actinopteri; order Labriformes; family Labridae; genus Notolabrus; species Notolabrus celidotus. The sequence goes on along the minus strand of NC_048286.1, from coordinate 34,016,005 downwards.
ACTCTGCTGTGTACTACTGTGCTGTGAGGCCCACAGTGACAGGAAACACCAACACTCTGTACAAAAACACAACGTGTCTCTCTGACATGCTGGTGGAACATTGTCTTCATGTGCTTTAACCTCCACTAGAGGGCCAAATGATCAAGTAGTTGCTCCACTTCTCCAGCACCTGCCTTCAAATAACTGCTGCTGAGAAGAGAGTTCTAGTCACTCTGGATTAAAGAGCTTCAGCTAGTTCCTCCTGTTGATTGAATCCTTGTTGTAGAGATGGAGCGTTGGCTGTGGATCATTCTGGCTGCTCTTTTCTTTGCTCAGTCACAAAGTACAAGATGATTTGATTCCTTTTTGCATGTTGCTGTGTTTTTTACAAACTGATTACTTCTTCAAACTAGTTTTTCTTTTGATACATTTTGAATTGAACTCTTCTTTTTATGTTCTCTTCTTCTCCAGAGTGTAAAGGAGAAGACAGAGTCATTCAGACAGCAGGAGATGTCACTGCTTTGGAAGGAGATCCAGTCACACTTGAATGTTCATTTGAGACCTCTGACCCATACCCCTATTTGTTCTGGTACAAACAAGAAGTTGGTGATTTCCCAAAGTACATGCTGAAACTTTACGCAGATACAACAGATTTTGCTCCTGGGACCGACAAAGACAGATTTAATGCTGCAATCAAGGAGAAATCAGTTCCTCTGAAGATCCAGAAGCTTCAGCTGACTGACTCTGCTGTGTACTACTGTGCTCTGAGGCCCACAGTGACAGGAAACACCAACACTCTGTACAAAAACCTTTGGAGCAAACACAACACAATACTCCACAACATCCACTAGAGGGAGACATCATCAAGCAGGTGTTGCTCTTCCTCTGTGTTCAACCATCCTGACAATAAAAAGGCTGCTGTGAAGAGAACAGTGGTTCTCAAAGTGGGGTCCTGGGACCCCTGGGGGTCCTTGAACCATAGCGTGGGGGTCTGTGAAATAATTAGAATACATTTCTAATAAATGATAAATTGTGCTGAGTCATTACAAACAGCAGATCCACCATTGTTCTGATACCATCTGGTGTCTGAAGGGATATGTGAGTCTTGCTCCTGTTAATGTTCTGAAAGTGTTTCAGATCAATTAGTTGAAAAGTCTAAATGCTGTCATGTTGAGTCCACAAGGAATGAAATGACCCTCTGTTTTAAAGGATACAAGTGGGATTTACTGGATTCAGATTGAAGTGTTCTCTGTTTATCACTATGGTACAGGTCTGAAGGATTTACATTGATACCTTTTACAATACAAATAGTTCCAAGAGGAACTAAGAGTGCAAATGGTAGGAAGCATGAGCTTTAGTGATGGGAAGTTCAGCTCTTTACAGAGAGCCGGCTCTTTGAACTCGACTCCCAAAGAAGAGCCGACTCTAGGGTTAGGATTAGGATTAGGGTTAGGGTTAGGGTTAGGGTTAGGGTTAGGGTTAGGGTTAAGATTAGGGTTAGGATTAGGGTTAGGGTTAGGGTTAGGGTTAGGATTAGGGTTAGGGTTAGGGTTAGGGTTAGGGTTAGGGTTAGGGTTAGGGTTAGGGTTAGGGGTTAGGATTAGGGTTAGGGTTAGGGTTAGGGTTAGGGTTAGGGTTAGGGTTAGGGGTTAGGATTAGGGTTAGGGTTAGGGTTAGGGGTTAGGATTAGGGTTAGGGTTAGGGTTAGGGTTAGGGTTTGGATTAGGGTTAGGGTTAGGGTTAGGGTTAGGATTAGGGTTAGGATTAGGGTTAGGGTTAGGGTTAGGATTAGGGTTAGGGTTAGGGTTAGGGTTAGGGTTAGGGGTGGGGTTAGGGTTAGGGTTAGGGTTTGGATTAGGGTTAGGGTTAGGGTTAGAGGGGTTAGGGTTAGGGTTAGGGTTTGGATTAGGGTTAGTGTTAGGATTAGGGTTAGGATTAGGGTTAGGGTTAGGATTAGGGTTAGGGTTAGGGGTGGGGTTAGGGTTAGGGTTTGGATTAGGGTTAGGGTTAGGGTTAGGATTAGGGTTAGGATTAGGGTTAGGGTTAGGGTTAGGATTAGGGTTAGGGTTAGGGTTTGGATTAGGGTTAGTGTTAGGATTAGGGTTAGGATTAGGGTTAGGATTAGGGTTAGGGTTAGGGTTAGGGTGGGTTAGGGTTAGAACCAGAACCAAAGAGAACCAGAACCAAACAAGAACCGGACCGAACCAGAACCGGACCGTATCAGAACCGGACTAGAACCGGACCAGAACCGAACCAGAAATGAACCAGAACCGGACCGAACCGGACCAGAACCAAACCAAACCGAACAAAACCAGAACCGAACCAGAACCCTACCAGAACTGAACCAGGACTGAACCAGACCTGAACCAGAACTGAACCAGAACCGGACCAGATCCGAACCAGAACCGAACCAGATCCGAACCAGAACCGAACCAGAACCGGACCAGATCCGAACCGAACCAGAACCGGACCAAACCAGAATCTTGCCAGAACCAATCCAGAGCTGAACTCAAGCAAACAGAACCAGAACCAGAACCAAACTGGATCAAACATTATTAATGTCCTCAGCTTGGATGGTCTGATCCGGTTTCTCCTCTCAGTGAGTATCTGCCCGGTCTTTGAGAAGAACCCTAACCCTAACCCTCTCTGAAGGAACAGATGAAGCCACGATACACAGCCTCCCCTCCATCACCTGGATCCTGTATCCTCACATGTGATTGGCCGCATGGCCGCCATGCTGACCAATCAAAACAAAGTCCTGCTGTGAGCAGAGCTGGGGCTGAGCACTGAGAGAGCTAAGCAGGGACAGGAACTAACTGGGAGCCGGCTCTCTCTGGATGTGAGCCGGCTCTTCTGATCCACTATAAAGCATGGACTCTCAGAGCCGCAGCTTCTGATCATGACACATCACTAATGTGTTTAATCTGTGTTACAATCATGAGGGGGTCCTTGGACAGTTTCCTCACCTGTAAGGGGTCCCTGGCTCCAAACAGTTTGAGACCCCCTGGTCTAGAGTCTTCTCCCTCATGAGACATTTGTGATGAAGAGCTTCAGAAATGAATAGTTTGAACATATGAGTCTCCTCCTCCTGACTGCAGAGGAGCTTCATGACAGAGACCTGTGTGATTGAAGCTGTGATCATCAGACCAAACACAGCTCACCAAAGTGACTCCTACTGATCCTTCAGTTCCAGCATTTCTCTCTGCTAACATGGACAAACTTGCTGCTGCTGCTGTGTTCATGGTGTTAACTCTCCTTGGTGCGTATGTTTTTTATAAGAAAGCTGAGATATAAAGAGCTTTTTAAAGTATTACAGATCCACTTTAGACTTTGGTTGAGCCGTAGATCCATGAAACATTTCAAAAACACTCATTTAGATATGATCACTTCTTCACAGATCCCTGCTGACTAAAGAGCTCACAGCATCATTAGTTTGCACTAAAGAGATCCACTGTGTGATGTCTTTAAACCAAAGGATTCCTGATGTTGTGTTGATGATCATGTATTTTTCCCTCACTAGGTAACACCTTGGAGGATGATATTACTGCCAGCAGTGCTGAAGTGTTGTCATCAGAGGGTGATGATGTTACTCTGTCCTGTAACTACTCAGTTAAAGCTAATGATCTCCAGTGGTATCAACAGGATCCTGGATCACCTCCTAAGTTCCTTCTCCTGATCACAAACACTCCAGACCCTTCTGTGGTGACAGCTAAACCTCCACACCCTGGACTGACTGTGAACCTGAATGAGGAGAGAAATAGAGTCAACCTCCAGATCTCCTCTGCTGCACTGAGTGACTCTGCTGTGTACTACTGTGCTCTGAGGCCCACAGTGACAGGAAACACCAACACTCTGTACAAAAACACAACGTGTCTCTCTGCTAACAGCTTCTGCTTGTGTTGATACTTTTACCTCCACCAGAGGGAGACATCATCAAGTAGTTCATACTCCACATCAACACTGAGTTCATCCATTGGCTCATTCTGAACTGCTGCTGAGAAGAGAAGTACTGTCACACTGACAGACTGACAAACTTCAGCTAGTTCCTCCTGTTGATTGAATCCTTGTTGTAGAGATGGAGCGTTGGCTGTGGATCATTCTGGCTGCTCTTTTCTTTGGTAAGATAACTCCACATGTTTCCTCCCAGAACACTTGACCTTTCTACAGAGCTACACATTTACTGATTTGATTGAAGTGACCTGGACAAAAAGCAGAAAAGGATATTTCTTCAGTATTTCTCACTTTGCAAACGTCACTAGTATTAACCTCCATGAGTCAGTTGTTACCATAGCTATTCCATCATGCTATTCTTTGTGTCTGTGTACCTCTAGGGTCAGCTAATTCTTCAAACCTTCTGTTTGTTCTCCTTCAGTCAACTGTTTTTATTATTCATCTCTTCCTCTGCATGCTCTGTTCCTCTTCAGGGTGTAAAGGAGAAGACACAGTGACCCAGCCAGCAGAGGATGTTGTTGCTTCTGAAGGAGATCCAGTCACACTTGGCTGTATGTTTGAGACAACTAGAACGAATCCCTATTTGTTCTGGTACAAACAAGAAGTTGGTGATTTCCCAAAGTACATGCTGAAACTTTATGCAGATACAACAGAATTTGCTCCTGGGACCGACAAAGACAGATTTAATGCTGCAATCAAGGAGAAATCAGTTCCTCTGAAGATCCAGAAGCTTCAGCTGACTGACTCTGCTGTGTACTACTGTGCTCTGAGGCCCACAGTGACAGGAAACACCAACACTCTGTACAAAAACCTTTGGAGCAAACACAACACAATACTCCACAACATCCACTAGAGGGAGACATCATCAAGCAGGTGTTGCTCTTCCTCTGTGTTCAACCATCCTGACAATAAAAAGGCTGCTGTGAAGAGAACAGTGGTTCTCAAAGTGGGGTCCTGGGACCCCTGGGGGTCCTTGAACCATAGCGTGGGGGTCTGTGAAATAATTAGAATACATTTCTAATAAATGATAAATTGTGCTGAGTCATTACAAACAGCAGATCCACCATTGTTCTGATACCATCTGGTGTCTGAAGGGATATGTGAGTCTTGCTCCTGTTAATGTTCTGAAAGTGTTTCAGATCAATTAGTTGAAAAGTCTAAATGCTGTCATGTTGAGTCCACAAGGAATGAAATGACCCTCTGTTTTAAAGGATACAAGTGGGATTTACTGGATTCAGATTGAAGTGTTCTCTGTTTATCACTATGGTACAGGTCTGAAGGATTTACATTGATACCTTTTACAATACAAATAGTTCCAAGAGGAACTAAGAGTGCAAATGGTAGGAAGCATGAGCTTTAGTGATGGGAAGTTCAGCTCTTTACAGAGAGCCGGCTCTTTGAACTCGACTCCCAAAGAAGAGCCGACTCTAGGGTTAGGATTTGGGTTAGGGTTTGGGTTAGGGTTAGGGTTTGGGTTTGGGTTTGGGTTTGGGTTTGGGTTTGGGTTAGGGTTAGGATTAGGGTTAGGATTAGGGTTAGGGTTAGGATTAGGATTAGGGTTTGGATTAGGGTTAGGGTTAGGGGTTAGGTTTAGGGTTAGGGTTAGGGTTTGGATTAGGGTTTGGGTTAGGGTTAGGGTTAGGGTTAGGGGTTAGGTTTAGGGTTAGGGTTAGGGTTAGGATTAGGGTTAGGGTTAGGGTTAGGGTTAGGGTTAGGGTTTAGATTAGGGTTAGGGTTTGGATTAGGGTTAGGGTTAGGGGTTAGGTTTAGGGTTAGGGTTAGGGTTTGGATTAGGGTTTGGATTAGGGTTAGGGTTAGGGTTAGGGTTAGGGTTAGGGTTAGGGTTTGGATTAGGGTTAGGATTAGGGTTAGGGTTTGGATTAGGGTTAGGATTAGGGTTAGGGTTAGGGTTAGGGTTAGGGTTAGGGTTTAGATTAGGGTTTGGATTAGGGTTTGGATTAGGGTTAGGGTTTGGATTAGGGTTAGGGTTAGGATTAGGATTAGGGTTAGGGTTAGGGTTTGGATTAGGGTTAGGGTTTGGATTAGGGTTAGGGTTAGGGTTTAGATTAGGGTTTGGATTAGGGTTAGGGTTTGGATTAGGGTTAGGGTTAGGATTAGGATTAGGATTAGGGTTAGGGTTAGGGTTAGGGTGGGTTAGGGTTAGAACCAGAACCAAAGAGAACCAGAACCAAAGAGAACCAGAACCGAACAAGAACCGGACCGAACCAGAACCGGACCGTACCAGAACCGGACCAGAACCGAACCAGAACCGAACCAGAAATGAACCAGAACCGGACCGAACCAGAACCGGACCGAACCAGAACCGGACCAGAACCGGACCGTACCAGAACCGTACCAGAACCGAACGAGAACCAAACTAAACCGAACCGAACCAGAACCGAACCAGAACCGAACCAGAACCCTACCAGAACTGAACCAGGACTGAACCAGAACTGAACCAGTACCGAACCAAACCAAACCAGAACCGAACCAGAACCGAACCAGAACCGGACCAGATCCGAACCAGAACCGAACCAGAACCAAACCAGAACCGAACCAGAACCGAACCAGAACCAAACCAGAACCGGACCAGAACCGAACCAAACCAAACCAGAACCGAACCAGAACCGAACCAGAACCGGACCAGATCCGAACCAGAACCGAACCAGAACCGGACCAAACCAGAATCGGGCCAGAACCAATCCAGAACTGAACTCAAGCAAACAGAACCAGAACCAAACTGGATCAAACATTATTAATGTCCTCAGCTTGGATGGTCTGATCCGGTTTCTCCTCTCAGTGAGTATTTGCCCGGTCTTTGAGAAGAACCCTAACCCTAACCCTCTCTGAAGGAACAGATGAAGCCACGATACACAGCCTCCCCTCCATCACCTGGATCCTATATCCTCACACGTGATTGGCCGCATGGCCGCCATGCTGACCAATCAAAACAAAGTTCTGCTGTGAGCAGAGCTGGGGCTGAGCACTGAGAGAGCTAAGCAGGGACAGGAACTAACTGGGAGCCGGCTCTCTCTGGATGTGAGCCGGCTCTTCTGATCCACTATAAAGCATGGACTCTCAGAGCCGCAGCTTCTGATCAGGACACATCACTAATGTGTTTAATCTGTGTTACAATCATGAGGGGGTCCTTGGACAGTTTCCTCACCTGTAAGGGGTCCCTGGCTCCAAACAGTTTGAGACCCCCTGGTCTAGAGTCTTCTCCCTCATGAGACATTTGTGATGAAGAGCTTCAGAAATGAATAGTTTGAACATATGAGTCTCCTCCTCCTGACTGCAGAGGAGCTTCATGACAGAGACCTGTGTGATTGAAGCTGTGATCATCAGACCAAACACAGCTCACCAAAGTGACTCCTACTGATCCTTCAGTTCCAGCATTTCTCTCTGCTAACATGGACAAACTTGCTGCTGCTGCTGTGTTCATGGTTTCAGTCATTTTCAGTATGTGTGAATGTTTGATAAGAAAGATATCTAACTTTGAAAAGAACTCTACTGATGACATTTTGTATGTTAAAGTTAAGATAAGTTATGCTTTATGAAAAGAGTTCATTTCAGTAACATCTGATGAAGATTCAATTGATGCACTGCCTTGTGTCTCCAGGTGTGAGCTGTGAAGATCTCACTGCAGAGAGGAAAGAAGAGTCCGCTTTAGAGAACAGCTCTGTTACTCTGTCCTTCAGATACTCCAGACAAGCAACTGCTGCAGATGAACTTTACTGGTATCATCAAGATCCAGGAGAACCACCACAGTTCCTCATCTCTCACTTAGGGACAGGAACACCATTATCAGGTCCAGTTCCTGGACTGTCTTTTACAGTAAGTGGGGATCGTGTGGATCTCCAGATCTCCTCTGCTGCACTGACTGACTCTGCTGTGTACTACTGTGCTGTGAGGCCCACAGTGACAGGAAACACCAACACTCTGTACAAAAACACAACGTGTCTCTCTGACATGCTGGTGGAACATTGTCTTCATGTGCTTTAACCTCCACTAGAGGGCCAAATGATCAAGTAGTTGCTCCACTTCTCCAGCACCTGCCTTCAAATAACTGCTGCTGAGAAGAGAGTTCTAGTCACTCTGGATTAAAGAGCTTCAGCTAGTTCCTCCTGTTGATTGAATCCTTGTTGTAGAGATGGAGCGTTGGCTGTGGATCATTCTGGCTGCTCTTTTCTTTGCTCAGTCACAAAGTACAAGATGATTTGATTCCTTTTTGCATGTTGCTGTGTTTTTTACAAACTGATTACTTCTTCAAACTAGTTTTTCTTTTGATACATTTTGAATTGAACTCTTCTTTTTATGTTCTCTTCTTCTCCAGAGTGTAAAGGAGAAGACAGAGTCATTCAGACAGCAGGAGATGTCACTGCTTTGGAAGGAGATCCAGTCACACTTGAATGTTCATTTGAGACCTCTAGTGGGAGTCCAACTTTGTTCTGGTACAAACAAGGAGTTGGTGATTTCCCAAAGTACATGCTGAAACTTTACGCAGGTACAACAGAATTTGCTCCTGGGATCGACAAAGACAGATTTAATGCTGCAATCAAGGAGAAATCAGTTCCTCTGAAGATCCAGAAGCTTCAGCTGACTGACTCTGCTGTGTACTACTGTGCTCTGAGGCCCACAGTGACAGGAAACACCAACACTCTGTACAAAAACCTTTGGAGCAAACACAACACAATACTCCACAACATCCACTAGAGGGCGTCTCTCTCTCTCTGGTAAACTTTGACAGAATGTTCTAATAAAGATCAGATTGCTGTTGTTTGATAAGATAAGATAAATTAAGTTCTGACTTTGGTGTTTTTAAAATAATGATATCAACTCTGTCATTTGTGATGTTAAATGTATGTAACTACATAAAGTAATAAGATGTAGTGTTGAATTTAACCAGGTTATTACACGTGTAATAACAGTGTTTCAAACTGAGAGACTGTTCAGAGACAGGTTGATAGGAGCCTCTCCTCCAAACTGTGCTGCTGATCTTTTAACCTCCACCAGAGGGCGTCATCATCCAGAAGGGATGCACTTTGTGAGCACTGAGTTGAACCTCTCTCCAATAATAAGAAGTGCTGCTGAGGACACAGGTACTGTCACAGTGAACACTGAGCTCCAGCTCGTTCCTCCTGTTGATTGAATCCTTGTTGGAGAGATGAAACGTTGGCTGTGGATCATTCTGGCTGCTCTTTTCTTTGGTGAGAGAGAAAACATGACATGTGTGACCTTCTGTTTTAGCTGAAGGGAACACGTTCAGCTTTAAAACCTTCAGTTTGAACTGTTTTACTTTGAACCTGTCTTTGATGTTTCATGGTTCCCTTTCAGAGTTTTTAAATGTCCTCTTTTAAAGTCTTTCTTCTGCCCGGTGTCAGGATGTCTTCATGTCTGCTGTGAAGCACTTTGATTTCCTTGTTGCTGATATGTGCTTTATTAAATAAACTGGCATTGACGTGTTAAACATTAACTGCTTGATTAAGTTTGATGGATCAATAGAAGGAAAATAATTCTGTCAGCATGTCTCTCTGTAAAACTCCTTTTCTTCACTTTATTATTGAGAGTTCAAATCCTGAATATTAAACATGTCTGTGTTTCAGACGGTCTAGTTTGGGGATTCTTTAAACCTTCTGATGTTTCTCCCTGAAAATCTTTGAATTCATCTCTTCATCTGTTTCTGTTCTCGTCTCCTCAGAGTGTAAAGGAGAAGAGAGAGCGACCCAGCCATCAGGAGAGGTCGTTGCTACTGAAGGAGACAACGTCACACTTGAATGTACTTTTGAGACAACTAGAACGAATCCCAGTTTGTTCTGGTACAAACAAAAAGTTGGTGATTTCCCAAAGTACATGCTGAAACTTTATGCAGATACAACAGAATTTGCTCTTGAGTTCGACAAAGACAGATTTAATGCTGCAATCAAGGAGAAATCAGTTCCTCTGAAGATCCAGAAGCTTCAGCTGACTGACTCTGCTGTGTACTACTGTGCTCTGAGGCCCACAGTGACAGGAAACACCAACACTCTGTACAAAAACCTTTGGAGCAAACACAACACAATACTCCACAACATCCACTAGAGGGAGACATCATCAAGCAGGTGTTGCTCTTCCTCTGTGTTCAACCATCCTGACAATAAAAAGGCTGCTGTGAAGAGAACAGTTGTCACTCTGAATGATGAACATCAGCCTGTTCCTCCTGTAGATTCAAACCTGGTAGAGATGGGGCGTTGGCCGTGGATTATTCTGAGCGCTCTTTTATTTGGTGAGATAGAAAGATTTCTAAACATTGATGTAAACTGGGGTTCAGAGCACAAATCTCTGAACAGCTGAGATGGTTCACAGCAACACTGTACATTTGACAGTTTGCACTGATTAACAGTGTTAGTATAACTGCTTCATTTCCTCTACTTTACAGGGTTTATAACTGCAGACACAATCTCTCCTGTCAGAGAAGAAGTCAGAGGAACAGAAGGACAACCTGTGACACTCTCATGTAACTATCAGACAACAGATGATTATGTTCTCCTCCACTGGTACAGACATCAGTCTGACCTTCAGGCACCTCAGTTTATACTCTGGAAAGGAGCGAGATCACGGAGTGACTGGAAATATATTCCAGACACACGATATGAATCTGAAACAACAAGAAGCTCAACTGAACTGACCATAAAGAAGCTAACCCTGGCAGACACAGCTCTCTACTACTGTGCTTTAGACACACAGTGATACAAAGTGTAGAAGAGGCTGTACAAAAACCTGAACACAGATATCTGACTGCTCTTCAAGAGGAGGGAAGTGGTATTCAAACCACAGCTTCATATCAGAAGGATTGTGTTTTATCAGAGTCACTGTGGTTCCAGCTGCTCATCACACACTGAGTAGAGAACGTAAAGAAAGACATAGTGTCAGCTCTCATCTTCACTTTCTCTCCCTGGCAGCTAAGAGTCAGTTAGAGGAATGCTGAGGTACATGCATTTATTTCTAGCAGGTTAGATTACTGCAACGGTCTGTTCACAGGACTCTCAAAACAAGTCGTTCATTGGCACTAACACAGCCCCATACCTTCACAGATGTGTAAGTTACCCATGTCATTGGCACTAACACAGCCCCATACCATCACAGATGAGTAAGTTACCCATGCCATTGGCACTAACACAGCCCCATACCATCACAGATGTGTAAGTTACCCATGTCATTGGCTCTAACACAGCCCCATACCATCACAGATGAGTAAGTTACCCATGTCATTGGCACTAACACAGCCCCATACCATCACAGATGAGTAAGTTACCCATGTCATTGGCACTAACACAGCCCCATACCATCACAGATGAGTAAGTTACCCATGTCATTGGCACTAACACAGCCCCATACCATCACAGATGTGTAAGTTACCCATGTCATTGGCACTAACACAGCCCCATACCATCACAGATGAGTAAGTTACCCATGCCATTGGCACTAACACAGCCCCATACCATCACAGATGTGTAAGTCACCCATGCCATTGGCACTAACACAGCCCCATACCATCACAGATGTATAAGTTACCCATGCCATTGGCACTAACACAGCCCCATACCATCACAGATGTATAAGTCACCCATGCCATTGGCACTAACACAGCCCCATACCATCACAGATGTGTAAGTTACCCATGTCATTGGCACTAACACAGCCCCATACCATCACAGATGCTGGCTTTTGAACTTTGCATCCATAACAGTCCGGATGGTTCTTTGTCTCTTTGGCCTGGAGGACTCGACGTCCACTAATGTGGACTCGTCAGACCACAGAACACTTTTCCACTCAGTCCATCTTAGATGAGCTCGGGCCCAGAGAAGCCGGCGGTGTTTCTGGGTGTTGTTGATAAATGGCTTTTGCTTTGCATAGTAGAGTTTTAAGTTGCACTTACGGATGTAGCCCCGAACTGTGTTTACTGCCAGTGGTTTTCTGAAGTGTTCCTGAGCCCATGTGGTGATATCCTTTACACATTGATGTCGGTTTTTGATGCAGTGCCGCCTGAGGGATCGAAGGTCACGGGCATTCAATGTTGGTTTTGGGCCTTGCCGCTTACATGCAGTGATTTCTCCAGATTCTCTGAACCTTTTGATGATATTATGGACTGTAGATGATGAAATCCCTAAATGCCTTGCAGTTGTACGTTGAGGAACATTGTCCTTAAACTGTTCGACTATTTTCTCACGCACTTGTTCACAAAGAGGTGAACCTCGCCCCATCTTTGCTTGTGAATGACCGAGCAATTCAGGGAAGCTCCTTTTATACCCAATCATGGCGCCCACCTGTTCCCAATTAGCCTGTTCACCTGTGGGATGTTCCAAACAGGTGTTTGATGAGCATTCCTCAACTTTCTCAGTCTTTTTTGCCACCTGTCCCAGCTCTTTTGGAACGTGTTGCAGCCATAAAATTCTAAGTTAATGATTATTTGCTAAAAACAATAAAGTTTATCAGTTTGAACATTAAATATCTTGTATTTGGAGTGTATTCAATTAAATATAGGTTGAACATGATTTGCAAATCATTGTATTCTGTTTTTATTTATGTTTAACACAACGTCCCAACTTCATTGGAATTGGGGTTGTATAACTGGCTGCACAAAACGAACATGGTCTGAACTGAGTGAGAGGTCTGTTCTTGGAGAACGTCTGTCATGGGCACATATTTAACAGTCAAAAGGACAAAGCCCATAAACCCAGAGAATCAGTCCATCCAATGTCTGGTATTTCTCTCTCATTCTGACACTTTGTAATCTCAGATGTTAAATAACTTCTGAATTTGCAGTGTGTCCCTCCTGGTTCAAATCTGTAAGGCTGTTGCATTGGGATTTCCCTGGTCAGCCACAGTCCAGTTTCACATCAGTGGAATAAATTCATGATCAAATGCTTTGGAAGAAAGCAGTAATTGGGCCCTTAAATGCTGATGGTCCAGTTTGGTCTCACTTTGTAACTTCTTCATGTTCAGCCCTCCATCCCCTCAGAACAAGTGCTCTGTTGCTTTATTGTTGTGCTCTAAGATGGAAATGAAGACATGTTCTATCTCTGGATGCAGAAATAATCCCACTGAATGAACTGACAGACAATCTCAAAGCTTTTTCTCTGGCCCGCCCATTTCCCCTTGCCTCAACCAATGAGATGATCTCTCTCACCAGAGCAGAAATGATGGAGGATGTAAAATCCCACTCAGCTTCATGTTGAGGGAACGCCTCTGCAGCAAGGAGGCGTCTTGGCTTTAACATCCTGGAGCAGTGGAAGAACATCATCATCATCATCTGTTGGAACTCTGAAGACATGTTCCTTTACTCCTTTCTACTTTTCTATCACTTTATAGGTGAGTGTTACAAAAAGCTTCTGACTGTAATTTCACCTGCTGTATCAAACACATATCTGATCAACAATGTGTACGTGCAGATATTTCTGTGTGAGCTACATTTTCAAGAGACAGAAGAAGACTTTTAGTTTAGGAAGAAACTCACAATGATCAAAGAAAACAAATGAAGGAAGGAACTGTTTCTGAAGTCTCTTGATGTGGCTAACAGACTGACATGAACAATACTCATTTTACAGCCCTGGCCTCCATGGTCACTATAAAACCAGAATCAACTGAAGAACATGTTGAAGAGGGGAGAAACATCAACCTGACCTGTTCATATGAAGGTCTTATCAACAACATCCAGTGGTACAGACAAAACCAGGGAACCAGACCAGAGTTCCTGCTCTACATCACAGAGGACAGATCCATTCATCCACCTGACTCTGGTTTCTTAGCTGACATTAACAAAGAGGAGAAACGTGTAGATCTGGAGATCTCCTCTGCTGCACTGACTGACTCTGCTGTGTACTACTGTGCTCTGAGGCCCACAGTGACAGGAAACACCAACACTCTGTACAAAAACCTTTGGAGCAAACACAACACAATACTCCACAACATCCACTAGAGGGAGACATCATCAAGCAGGTGTTGCTCTTCCTCTGTGTTCAACCATCCTGACAATAAAAAGGCTGCTGTGAAGAGAACAGTTGTCACTCTGAATGATGAACATCAGCCTGTTCCTCCTGTAGATTCAAACCTGGTAGAGATGGGGCGTTGGCCGTGGATTATTCTGAGCGCTCTTTTATTTGGTGTGATAGAAAGATTTCTAAACATTGATGTAAACTGGGGTTCAGAGCACAAATCTCTGAACAGCTGAGATGGTTCACAGCAACACTGTACATTTGACAGTTTGCACTGATTAACAGTGTTAGTATAACTGCTTCATTTCCTCTACTTTACAGGGTTTATAACTGCAGACACAATCTCTCCTGTCAGAGAAGAAGTCAGAGGAACAGAAGGACAACCTGTGAAACTCTCATGTATCTATGAGACAACATCAGATTATCCTGAGCTCCACTGGTACAGACATCAGTCTGACCTTCAGGCACCTCAGTTTATACTCTGGAAAGGAGCGAGATCATATAGCAGTTCCAAATATATTCCAGACACACGATATGAATCTGCAACAACAAGAAGCTCAACTGAACTGACCATAAAGAAGCTAACCCTGGCAGACACAGCTCTCTACTACTGTGCTTTAGACACACAGTGATACAAAGTGTAGAAGAGGCTGTACAAAAACCTGAACACAGATATCTGACTGCTCTTCAAAGAGGAGGGAAGTGGTATTCAAACCACAGCTTGATATCAGAAGGATTGTGTTTTATCAGAGTCACTGTGGTTCCAGCTGCTCATCACACACTGAGGGAGGACCAAATACACATTCATGAATAACCTACTGGATGAACCTTCAAAGACAAACCACAAACATGTCAAATAAACTTCTCCCAGAGTTCACTCTGCTCAGCACTCTGTCTGAAAACACTAAATCATTACGGTCTAATACTTCAACATCTCAAGATGATTATTGCTGGTTCTAAATCAACGTGTGCAATGTTTATCCAAGAGAATAATATAGTAAAGATAAAACATTTAGCTGGTGTGAGTGTCCTCCTGAGATCAATGAGCATATCTTTGGTTGTTGATATGTTGAGCTGCAGGTAAGACTCCTCACACCACTGTACAGACTGATCAATGACCGGGCCGTGGCTGGTCTCATCATCGTGAACCAGACTAACAACAACAGAACCATCTGCATCTTTTAGAATGGTCCTATTGTTACATCTGCTCTGGCACATGTTTGTATAAAGGATGGACAGTAGAGGAGACAGCAGGAACCCTCGTGGGGAGCCTGTAGAGGAGCACTCGGGGTCAGACAAGGAACCGTTTACGCTCACTCTGTGTGTCCTGTTAGTTCCAAAGTCAAGGATCCAGCCCACCAGACTGTTCCTGAAATCAAACTCATCTAAAGCCTTGGAGCTGAAATGGGGGGTTGGATGGTATTAAAAGCAGAGGAGCACAAACAAGAGTCCTGGCATGAGTCCATTACCATCCAAAGGTCTGAGAAGCTTGTTCAGCAGAGTGACTGCAGCATCCTCTCCTCCTCTGTGAGGCCTGTATGCAAACTGCATGGGATCCAGTACATGTTCAGCTTGCCTCAGGATCTCAGACCTAACCAGTTTCTCTAAACCTTTCATAAATACTGAGGTCAGGCTGTGATTGGTTACAGCTGTTAGTTGATGGAATAACTCAGGGCTGAGAATGAGACCTGTCACTGTGATCAGGCTCCTCCTCCTAATCCTCCAACTTAGTGTTGATGTAGACTCAACAGAGAGATCACAGCCTTCTTTAGACTTGCTGTAGCTCAGAGTTATTAACACTGCAGATATGATGCCTCTGTTTATCTCAGTGTTGCTGGCTGCTGTGTGTCTTGGTATGAACTCTAACTCTGTTTATTTGATATCATTCCAGCACTGACATCAATCTTTAACACTGATCTAATATTACTTGTTGCTGTTTAACAGAATGCAGAGGACAAAAAGACAACGTGCTGCAACCAGAAGGAGATGTGACTGCTCCTGAAGGAGAGACAGTCACACTGAGCTGTCAATATACCAGCAGCTTTTCAAATAGTTATCTCTTCTGGTACAAACAGGAGGGAAACAACAGCCCCACATTCATCCTGAGTCGCTTCAAAGGAGATGAAGGAAACACACCAGATGAGTTTAAGAAGAGATTTTCCTCCACACTGAATTCCTCGTCCAACTCAGGATCAGTTCCTCTGAAGATCCAGAAGCTTCAGCTGACTGACTCTGCTGTGTACTACTGTGCTCTGAGGCCCACTGTGACAGGAAACACCAACACTCTGTACAAAAACCTTTGGAGCAAACACAACACAATACTCCACAACATCCACTAGAGGGCGTCTCTCCCTCTCCAACTTAAATTGAGTGTGGTGATGGAGACTAAATCATGAGTGTATTTTTCTGTCGATGTAAAAAGGGAAATGAAGAATGGTTCAAACACAGAGCTACAGAAGGTTTTGTTGTGTATTGAAAAAGCAGTTTTTCAACAATTGAACAATGATCTAATGATAAATGACTGTTCTGATGTCTTCCAATCAGGATTCCCATCACAGCACAGAGACCGCTCTTGTCAAGGTCCTCAATGATATTCATTTAAACACAGACAATGGCAGAATTTCAGTTTTGGTATCACTTGATCTCAGTGCTGCTTTTGATACGGTTGAAGGAAGCTTTGTTTGGTGACTTTATTCATGACTGAGTTCAGAGACGACATGCAGGGAAGGATAAACAAAGACTAAAAGAACAGATGATGGAGGATTAACAGAACTGAGACGGTGTTCTCAGATTACTGATGTTTCTTTTTTTTAATTCAATACAATTTATATAGAAATGATCAATATAATACAGGTGATCTATATATGAATTTATATATAGAACGTTAACGTCCCTCTTGGTGACTGAAGCCTGAATATAAAAACAAAGCAGCTCCTTGGTGTCTGAACTCTTCTCACTCAGAGCGTCTGATGGGATTATTATTTCATCTGTGCAGCCCTGCCGTCCCTCCTCTGGAGCCTGTGGATCTCTCTGTGAGGCTCTGCAGGCTCATGCCCTTATATGGGCTGTGGTAGGGTGACCCGGCCGTGAGGCGATCGTCCAGCGGAGCAGTGACCAGAAATGAGGCTTCGAACTCAGTATCAAAGTTTACACACAAAGTTTATTCATGCAGCATGAGAGAGAAGTTACAGCATACTCAAGAGCATCTGAAGTTCTCCGCTGAGTGACAGAGATGATCAATACTTTATAGTTCTTCAAACATAAGGGAGGAAAAAGGGAGGGGGGAAAACATGTGTACGTATGACCTTTAATACAGTTGTTCATATGTAAGGAAAAACAAAAGAAAGGGGGGGAAAAAGGGGGGGGAACAGGTGTGGGTGAATTGCAATCAAGGGTGAGACAAAGGTCATGTCGGGTAAATACAATACTCAGGAAGCAACAGAGACATTTACCTTAGTCTAGTGATTTTCAAAAAGCACACGTCTGCACATATTCCTATTCATCTTATGACATTTGGTTATCAAAAGCACATATCAACAATTCTTAAAAGCGTACGTCGGCTTTTTTACCTAACAACACGTTTAGCATAGTTACCAAAAATCCCCTTCGCTTACCTTTAAATGTAATATAAAGCTAGGATTGGTTCTTTGATCTTTGCAATACAACTTATAAATAGATGAACTTTTCCACCTCTAAGCTGAACCTACATTGAATCTTGCAGAAGCTGGGGCTCTGACCTCAGTCTCACCTTTATTCAGAGATCTGCACAGATCTCTGGCCTTATGCCTTACTATTTGCTGGTTTCTTCAATAAAACATATAAAATGAAAAACATATGAATATAATTGTTAAAAGAAGAATACATGAGCATAATAAGAAAAACATGATTATATTTAAGGAAAATGCATGATTATAATAGAGGATATTAATCAAGATTCCACAGGGCGTTAAAGAGGAGTACACCTGTGAGTTTCAAACGGAGGAGGACATTGATCACTTTGAGCACACAGGTGAGAAGGACTCTGCAGGGTAAGAAGTATTTAAGAGACTCCAGATCACAGTCAGTTCAGTTTGTTTACTGAACACAAGATGCTGCTGCTCCAACCTCTCTGGATCACCAGGACTCAGCTGATCCTCTGTGGACACATCCTCCTCTCTGACCTCTCACACCCTGACAGAGATCAATCACTCCACCTGGTGAGAGAAGAAGACGGACAACAGAAGACATAAATCAGTGTTCACAGAGAGTCCCTTCATCAGCTGTCAGGCAGATCTGAGGCCTTCAGGATGAGCAGCAGAAACTTTGTGTTTGCACTATTTGCAGACGCATCACAGACGTGCTCCTCCGCCTGCAGCGCACTGATCAGCTGTTCAGGTCTGCAGCTTCAAAGGTGACTCTGACAGAGACAACGATGTTTACTGGGACACACGTGGACTCCTTCATGAGCCGGACTTTAAGGAGGAGAAGGAGGCTAACTGGAGAGCAGGAGAGACCCAGAGTCACCTGGTGGAGCAGGTGTGTAAACCGCGAGCTAATGCTAACAAACAGAGAAAACTACTTCCTGTCACGAGTGAGACTTGGTACCAACAGAGCCTCTGGACCTTTGGGAGTCCCCCTGGTCACAGAGGACACAGGTTCGATTCCAGCCTCCTCCTCTCTCTTCTCCCAACATCTCCCGTCTCTCTTCAGCTGTCCTGTCCATTAAAGGAGAAAAAGCCCAAAAATATACCTTCATAAAAAACAACAACAACAAGGACTGGGGGCGCCGTTGGCCTGGTGGTCTAAGAACGCGCCCCACGTACAGAGGCTATAGCCCTCGTCGCAGGTTTGATTCCAGCCTCAACCTTTTACTGCATGTCCTCCTCCTCTCTCTCCTCACCACGTCTCCTTCATCTGTCCTGTCCATTAAAATGTCCAAAAATATAACTTTAAAAAACACCAACCTGAACTGAGTGGAACGATGTACTGACCCCAGAGTCTCCAGTCTGAAGTCAGGACTCTTCACAAGATCAGAAAGATGCTCCACTCCTGAATCCTGCAGATCGTTTCCCCACAGGTCCAGCTCTCTCAGATGGGAGGGGTTGGACTTCAGAGCAGAGGCCAGAGAAGCACAGCCGATCTCTGACAAACTGCAGAGCCTCAATCTGCATAGAGAATAAATGATGAACCTTTAGAACACAATGAACCTGTTTGACATTATTTCATGTTTAAATCTGTTCAGTAAACATCTACAACATGTCTTCATAAAAAGTGAAGTCATGAACTTTAAACACTTTCAGTTGAACTCTTCAGTCAGGAGCAATCAAAGCGTTTCATCAATATGTTGGAGATGGAATAAAACATGAGTCAGCTGTTTAAGAGGCTCAGAGTCAATGAAACAGGGCAGGACTTTCCTCTGATATCAAAGGGTTAAATGTGGAACTCAACATGTTTCTGCCAGTCACTGGACTCAACCAGAGAGGAAGAAAACAGACTTTAGCACAAAGACTCTCAGAGTGGATAATATCAGCCTTATGTCTGAAATCTAGAGTCCACAAAGCTTTCACATTAGATTCATCTCAGCACAGAGGTAAAAGATGGAGTCTGACCCCACAGTCTCCAGTCTGCAGTCAGGACTCTCCAGAAAACCACACAGCTGCTCCACTCCTGAATCCTGCGGATCGTTGTGACCCAGGTCCAGGTGTCTCAGATGGGAGGGGTTGGACTTCAGAGCAGAGGCCAGAGAAGCACAGCTGATCTCTGACAAACTGCAGTCCATCAATCTGCATAAAGAATAATTGATGAACCTTTAGAACACAATGAACCTGTTTGACATTATTTCATGTTTAAATCTGTTCAGAGCTGAAGAAGGTTAAGAATGAAGACGTTTAGAAAATGGAAACTCCAAACACCTGAACTCAGCAGGATGCACGTTCAAATATGTGAAGTACAGAAACAGAGCTCTCATTAATATTACAGACAATATGCTACTACTTCAATAAAGAGTTACTGACTTCAGCTCCTCATCACTGCACGTGTTGAAGAGTCAACATCAAACCTGAGCTTCAAGTTAAAGTCTGCTGCTGTATGGTCTGTATGATGAGGACATTTAAAGAGAACAAACATCTGTATGGTCTGTATGATGAGGACATTTAAAGGGAACAAACATCTGTATGGTCTGTATGATGAGGACATTTAAAGAGAACAAACATCTGTATGGTCTGTATGATGAGGACATTTAAAGGGAACAAACATCTGTATTGTCTGTATGATGAGGACATTTAAAGGGAACAAACATCTGTATGGTCTGTATGATGAGGACATTTAAAGAGAACAAACATCTGTATGGTCTGTATGATGAGGACATTTAAAGGGAACAAACATCTGTATGGTCTGTATGATGAGGACATTTAAAGGGAACAAACATCTGTATTGTCTGTATGATGAACTCAACATTTCTCTGCCAGTCACTGGACTCAACCAGAGAGGAAGAAAACAGACTTTAGCACAAAGACTCTCAGAGTGGATAATATCAGCCTTATGTCTGAAATCTAGAGTCCACAAAGCTTTCACATTAGATTCATCTCAGCACAGAGGTAAAAGATGGAGTCTGACCCCACAGTCTCCAGTCTGCAGTCAGGACTCTCCAGAAAACCACACAGCTGCTCCACTCCTGAATCCTGCAGCTCGTTGTTAGTCAGGTCCAGGTGTCTCAGATGGGAGGGGTTGGACTTCAGAGCAGAGGCCAGAGAAGCACAGCTGATCTCTGACAAACTGCAGTCCATCAATCTGCATAAAGAATAAATGATGAACCTTTAGAACACAATGAACCTGTTTGACATTATTTCATGTTTAAATCTGTTCAGAGCTGAAGAAGGTTAAGAATGAAGACGTTTAGAAAATGGAAACTCCAAACACCTGAACTCAGCAGGATGCACGTTCAAATATGTGAAGTACAGAAACAGAGCTCTCATTAATATTACAGACAATATGCTGCTACTTCAATAAAGAGTTACTGACTTCAGCTCCTCATCTCTGCACGTGTTGAAGAGTCAACATCAAACCTGAGCTTCAAGTTAAAGTCTGCTGCTGTATGGTCTGTATGATGAGGACATTTAAAGAGAACAAACATCTGTATGGTCTGTATGATGAGGACATTTAAAGGGAACAAACATCTGTATGGTCTGTATGATGAGGACATTTAAAGGGAACAAACATCTGTATGGTCTGTATGATGAGGACATTTAAAGAGAACAAACATCTGTATGGTCTGTATGATGAGGACATTTAAAGGGAACAAACATCTGTATGGTCTGTATGATGAGGACATTTAAAGAGAACAAACATCTGTATGGTCTGTATGATGAGGACATTTAAAGGGAACAAACATCTGTATGGTCTGTATGATGAGGACATTTAAAGGGAACAAACATCTGTATGGTCTGTATGATGAGGACATTTAAAGGGAACAAACATCTGTATGGTCTGTATGATGAGGACATTTAAAGAGAACAAACATCTGTATGGTCTGTATGATGAGGACATTTAAAGAGAACAAACATCTGTATGGTCTGTATGATGAGGACATTTAAAGAGAACAAACATCTGTATGGTCTGTATGATGAGGACATTTAAAGAGAACAAACATCTGTATGGTCTGTATGATGAGGACATTTAAAGAGAACAAACATCTGTATGGTCTGTATGATGAGGACATTTAAAGGGAACAAACATCTGTATGGTCTGTATGATGAGGACATTTAAAGAGAACAAACATCTGTATGTTCTGTATGATGAGGACATTTAAAGAGAACAAACATCTGTATGGTCTGTATGATGAGGACATTTAAAGAGAACAAACATCTGTATGGTCTGTATGATGAGGACATTTAAAGAGAACAAACATCTGTATGGTCTGTATGATGAGGACATTTAAAGAGAACAAACATCTGTATGGTCTGTATGATGAGGACATTTAAATATCAGCCTTATGTCTGAAATCTAGAGTTCACAAAGCTTTCACATCAGATTCATCTCAGCACAGACGTCAAAGATGGAGTCTGACCTCAGAGTCTCCAGTCTGCAGTCAGGACTCTCCAGAAAACCACACAGCTGCTCCACTCCTGAATCCTGCAGCTTGTTTTCTACCAGGTTCAGGTGTCTCAGATGGGAGGGGTTGGACTTCAGAGCAGAGGCCAGAGAAGCACAGCTGATCTCTGACAAACTGCAGTCCATCAATCTGCATAAAGAATAAATGATGAACCTTTAGAACACAATGAACCTGTTTGACATTATTTCATGTTTAAATCTGTTCAGAGCTGAAGAAGGTTAAGAATGAAGACGTTTAGAAAATGGAAACTCCAAACACCTGAACTCAGCAGGATGCACGTTCAAATATGTGAAGTACAAAAACAGAGCTCTCATTAATATTACAGACAATATGCTGCTACTTCAATAAAGAGTTACTGACTTCAGCTCCTCATCACTGCACGTGTTGAAGAGTCAACATCAAACCTGAGCTTCAAGTTAAAGTCTGCTGCTGTATGTTCTGTATGATGAGGACATTTAAAGAGAACAAACATCTGTATGGTCTGTATGATGAGGACATTTAAAGAGAACAAACATCTGTATGTTCTGTATGATGAGGACATTTAAAGAGAACAAACATCTGTATGTTCTGTATGATGAGGACATTTAAAGAGAACAAACATCTGTATGTTCTGTATGATGAGGACATTTAAAGGGAACAAACATCTGTATGGTCTGTATGATGAGGACATTTAAAGAGAACAAACATCTGTATGTTCTGTATGATGAGGACATTTAAAGAGAACAAACATCTGTATGGTCTGTATGATGAGGACATTTAAAGAGAACAAACATCTGTATGTTCTGTATGATGAGGACATTTAAAGAGAACAAACATCTGTATGTTCTGTATGATGAGGACATTTAAAGAGAACAAACATCTGTATGGTCTGTATGATGAGGACATTTAAAGGGAACAAACATCTGTATGGTCTGTATGATGAGGACATTTAAAGAGAACAAACATCTGTATGGTCTGTATGATGAACTCAACATTTCTCTGCCAGTCACTGGACTCAACCAGAGAGGAAGAAAACAGACTTTAGCACAAAGACTCTCAGAGTGGATAATAGCAGCCTTATGTCTGAAATCTAGAGTCCACAAAGCTTTCACATCAGATTCATCTCAGCACAGAGGTAAAAGATGGAGTCTGACCTCAGAATCTCCAGTCTGCAGTCAGGACTCTCCAGAAAACCACACAGATGCTCCACTCCTGAATCCTGCAGCTTGTTGTTACTCAGGTTCAGATCTCTCAGATGGGAGGGGTTGGACGTCAGAGCAGAGGCCAGAGAAGCACAGCTGATCTCTGACAAATTGCAGATCCTCAATCTGCATAAAGAATAAATGATGAACCTTTAGA
The DNA here is from genome assembly GCF_009762535.1 of Notolabrus celidotus. Taxonomy (NCBI): domain Eukaryota; kingdom Metazoa; phylum Chordata; class Actinopteri; order Labriformes; family Labridae; genus Notolabrus; species Notolabrus celidotus. Next base: position 33,992,677 of record NC_048286.1, on the reverse strand, counting down.
ACACAATGAACCTGTTTGACATTATTTCATGTTTAAATCTGTTCAGAGCTGAAGAAGGTTAAGAATGAAGACGTTTAGAAAATGGAAACTCCAAACACCTGAACTCAGCAGGATGCACGTTCAAATATGTGAATAATTTTGTATTTCATATTTCTGATCTTCTGATTGTTTAAATCTTTTATCTTTTTTTTAAAATAATTTTTATTTTTCAAAAAGCAGGTAGAAATCACAGTGTAGTTCCATACAGTGGTTTTTTGTTTTTCTTAAACATCCATGAACAGGAACACCCCCCCCCCCTCCCACAAACTTGTTGTACAGTGAGACAGACAGGTAGGAACATACATGTATATACCTAATAACCACAGTGACAGCCAGTAAAGACCGACAGGTTTAAAATAACTCTTTTATCTTTTGTTGTTTTTATTCTTAATTCTTCTTGTTGTTTTATTTCCTTTTATCTGTTGGCGGTCATAATCTTTTTATCTACCTTTATATCTCTCTCACTTCTTATTGCTGTTACTTCCTTGCAGTTTTCTATTCTTAACCTTTTAGTCATTGTCCTCCCTCACATTTCTCTTTTATTGTCTTTCACTTTCTTTCTTATTTGTAAAGCACTTTGTAACCCTGTTTTGTGATTGGCTATATAGATGATGATGGTTATTATCTCCATCTATACAGACTCATGTTGTTCAGCCAAACTATTAAAGCCAGCAGAACATCATTTCAGACTTTCAGAAAGAGCTTCAAGCCTCTGGTAACATGACTAGTAAGATTAAAAATGTATATAGAATATGAAAAACAGTGTGTCATTAAGCTTTAATATACCTCTGAGTGAAAAATAAACATCCATGACTGTTAAAAACAAAACTATGTTCAAAAACATTATTTG